>NW_025334526.1:0-268371 GCF_014858855.1 Bufo gargarizans
AAAGATCTAGGTCCTTCACAGGTAATTATAGACCAGTTAGTTTAATTTCTGTTCTGGGAAAAATGTTTGAATGACTCTTAAGGGACAATATACAGGAGTATGTGACTGTAAGTAATATCATAAATGATAACCAGCATGGGTTTACCAAGGACAGAAGTTGTCAGACTATCCTGATTTGTTTTTATGAGGAAGTGAGTAGTAGCCTGGACAGAGGGGCGGCTGTGGATGTAGTGAGGTGAGTAGAAGCCTGGACAGAGGGGCGGCTGTGGATGTAGTGAGGTGAGTAGAAGCCTGGACAGAGGGGCGGCTGTGGATGTAGTGAGGTGAGTAGAAGCCTGGACAGAGGGGCGGCTGTGGATGTAGTGAGGTGAGTAGAAGCCTGGACAGAGGGGAAGCTGTGGATGTAGTGAGGTGAGTAGTAGCCTGGACAGAGGGGCGGCTGTGGATGCAGTGAGGTGAGTAGTAGCCTGGACAGAGGGGCGGCTGTGGATGTAGTGAGTGATAGTAGCCTGGACAGAGGGGCGGCTGTGGATGTAGTGAGGTGAGTAGTAGGCTGGACAGAGGGGCGGCTGTGGATGTAGTGAGGTGAGTAGTAGCCTGGACAGAGGGGCGGCTATGGATGTAGTGAGGTGGTAGTAGCTGGACAGAGGGGCGGCTGTGGATGTAGTGTGGTGTAGAAGCCTGGACAGAGGGGCGGCTGTGGATGTAGTGAGGTGAGTAGAAGCCTGGACGAGGGGCGGCTGTGGATGTAGTGAGGTGAGTAGAAGCCTGGACAGAGGGGCGGCTGTGGATGTAGTGCAGTGAGTAGAAGCCTGGACAGAGGGGCGGCTGTGGATGTAGTGAGGTGAGTAGAAGCCTGGACGGAAGGGCGGCTATGGATGCAGTGAGGTGAGTAGTAGCCTGGACAGAGGGGCGGCTGTGGATGTGTGAGGTAGGTAGAAGCCTGGACAGAGGGGCGGCTGTGGATGTAGTGAGGTGAGTAGTAGCCTGGACAGAGGGGCGGCTGTGGATGCAGTGAGGTGAGTAGAAGCCTGGACAGAGGGGCGGCTGTGGATGTAGTGAGGTGAGTAGAAGCCTGGACAGAGGGGCGGCTGTGGATGTAGTGCAGTGAGTAGAAGCCTGGACAGAGGGGCGGCTGTGGATGTAGTGAGGTGAGTAGAAGCCTGGACGGAAGGGCGGCTGTGGATGTAGTGAGGTGAGTAGAAGCCTGGACAGAGGGGCGGCTGTGGATGTAGTGTTTCTGGATTTTGCAAAAGTTTTTGATCCTGTCCCTCATAGACGTATAATAAGTATAGTAGGGTCTATAGGCTTGGAAAGTATAGTTTGCAATTGGATTGAAAACTGGCTGAAGGATCGTGTCCAGAGAGTTGTGGTCAATGATTCCTATTCAGAATGGTCCCGGGTTATAAGTGGTGACCCCAAGGTTCAGTGCTGGGCCCTTTATTATTTAATTTATTTATTAATGATATTGAGGACGAGATTAATAGCCCCATATCTATTTCTGCAGATGACACTAAGCTGTGTAGTACTGTACAGTCTATGGAAGATGTCCACAAACTACAAGCTGACCGGGACACTCGGTGATTGGGCATCAACTTGGCAAATGAGGTTTAATGTGGATAAATGTAAAGTTCTGCATCTTGGTAGTAATAATCTCCGTGCTTCATATGTCCTAGGTGATGTAGCACTGGGAGGGGGGGGGGGGGTCACTTATAAAGAAGGATTTGGGGGTCCTTGTAGATAGTAGAATAAATAATAGCACAATGTCAATCAGCTGCTTCTATGGCCACCAGGATACTGTCATGCATTAGACAAGGCATGGACTCGCGGGGCAGGGATGTGATATTACCACTTTACAAAGCGTTGGTGCGGCCTCATCTGGAATATGCAGTTCAGTTCTTGGCACCAGCTAGAAAAAGTACAGAAGAGAGCGACTAAACTGATAAGGGGCCTGGAGGGTCTTCGTAGATTAAAAGAATTGAATTTATTTAGTATTGAGAAGAGACGTCTATGGGGGGAAATGATTAACCTGTACAAATATATAAATGGGCCGTACAAAAAATACGGTGAAAAACTGTTCCATGTCAAATGCCCTCAAAAGACAAGGGGGCGCTGCCTCCGACTGGAGAGGAAAAAGTTCAGTCTCCGGAAGCGTCAAAACTTCTTACTGTAAGAACTGTGAATCTATGGAATAGAGACCTCAGGACGTGGACACAGCAGGAACAGTAAACAACATTAATGCTTCTGAAAACGTGTAGAAATCTGAGTCTCACTTCCTTCTGAGAGTCGCGTCCTCACCGATCCCTTGGTTGAACTTGATGGACGTGTGTCTTTTTTCAACCGTATTAACAATGTAACTATGACAAGTAATGTAATGTATGTACACAGTGACTGCACCAGCAGAATAGTGAGTGCAGCTCTGGAGTATAATACAGGATGTAACTCAGGATCAGTACAGGATAAGTAATGTATGTACACAGTGACTGAACCAGCAGAATAGTGAGTGCAGCTCTGGAGTATAATACAGGATGTAACTCAGGATCAGTACAGGATAAGTAATGTATGTACACGGTGACTGCACCAGCAGAATAGTGAGTGCAGCTCTGGAGTATAATACAGGATGTAACTCAGGATCAGTACAGGATAAGTAATGTATGTACACAGTGACTGCACCAGCAGAATAGTGAGTGCAGCTCTGGAGTATAATACAGGATGTAATTCAGGATCAGTACAGGATAAGTAATGTATGTACACGGTGACTGCACCAGCAGAATAGTGAGTGCAGCTCTGGAGTATAATACAGGATGTAACTCAGGATCAGTACAGGATAAGTAATGTATGTACACAGTGACTGCACCAGCAGAATAGTGAGTGCAGCTCTGGGGGATAATACAGGATGTAACTCAGGATCAGTACAGGATAAGTAATGTATGTACATAGTGACTGCACCAGCAGAATAGTGAGTGCAGCTCTGGAGTATAATGCAGGATGTAACTCAGGATCAGTACAGGATAAGTAATGTATGTACATAGTGACTGCACCAGCAGAATAGTGAGTGCAGCTCTGGAGTATAATACAGGATGTAACTCAGGATCAGTACAGGATAAGTAATGTATGTACACAGTGACTGCACCAGCAGAATAGTGAGTGCAGCTCTGGAGTATAATGCAGAATGTAACTCAGGGTCAGTACAGGATAAGTGATCTATGTACACAGTGACTGCACCAGCAGAATAGTGAGTGCAGCTCTGGAGTATAATGCAGAATGTAACTCAGGGTCAGTACAGGATAAGTGATCTATGTACACAGTGACTGCACCAGCAGAATAGTGAGTGCAGCTCTGGAGTATAAGTAATGTATGTACACAGTGACCCCAGTTTTCATCTTTTATGTTTCATATATTCTGACAATGGAAATGAATAAATGAAATGCAGTTCACATTGATGGTAAATGTACACGTGTCCTGTACAGGTGCGGACAGCAGCGTTTAGCACCTTTGCAGAGTGCTGTGAGCTGATTAGTGGATGTTTTACTGGGTTTTATGATTATCAGATAGATTTACAGGCAGATACCGCAGGTCTCCTCTCTGGAGAATGGAGCAGAGTAAACAGCAGTGATAACAGCAGTAACCACAAACCAGATGTAATAAATCTTCTCATGGAGATCTCAACAAAAACAGATAACACAGATAGAGTGCACTCAGCTGGAAGAGGCCGTTTAAAGGGACAGTACGTGGAGGATGGATGAGACAAAATTGGCAGAATTGTCAGTGTACAACATAATACACCCCTCACACTTCCTTCCTTGCCGTCCATTGTGACAGATTTTTTAAAATTCTATTTGTAGATGTATACGATTATGGGGGCGGCCATATTGCCTAAGCCGCTGTTAAGAGCAGAGCCACATGCACTGAGCCTGTTGTCTGGAGAGGACTCTGAGGTCTATGGGAGAGTGGTGTGGGCATGCTTTGTGATAGTCACCTGTTGACTTGTATGGGACTGTTGTGGGCATGCTTTGTGATAGTCACCTGTTGACTTGTATGGGACTGTTGTGGGCATGCTTTGTGATAATCACCTATTGACTTGTATGGGACTATTGTGGGCATGCTTTGTGATAATCACCTATTGACTTGTATGGGACTGTTGTGGGCATGCTTTGTGATAATCACCTATTGACTTGTATGGGACTGTTGTGGGCATGCTTTGCAATAATCACCTGTTGACTTGTATGGGACTGTTGTGGGCATGCTTTGTGATAATCACCTATTGACTTGTATGGGACTATTGTGGGCATGCTTTGTGATAATCACCTATTGACTTGTATGGGACTGTTGTGGGCATGCTTTGCAATAATCACCTGTTGACTTGTATGGGACTGTTGTGGGCATGCTTTGTGATAGTCACCTGTTGACTTGTATGGGACTGTTGTGGGCATGCTTTGCAATAATCGCCTATTGACTTGTATGGGACTGTTGTGGGCATGCTTTGCAATAATCGCCTATTGACTTGTATGGGACTGTCGTGGGCATGCTTTGCAATAATCACCTATTGACTTGTATGGGACTGTTGTGGGCATGCTCTGCAATAATCACCTATTGACTTGTATAGGACTGTTGTGGGCATGCTTTGTGATAGTCACCTGTTGACTTGTATGGGACTGTTGGGGGCATGCTTTGCAATAATCACCTATTGACTTGTATGGGACTGTTGTGGGCATGCTTTGCAATAATCGCCTATTGACTTGTATGGGACTGTTGTGGGCATGCTTTGCAATAATCGCCTATTGACTTGTATGGGACTGTTGTGGGCATGCTTTGCAATCTGTGCAGATTTACGGTAGTTTTGCAGCGAGGAAGAGAGCTTTGACCACTACTTAATGTCTGTGTCACCTATATAGAGGTGTTACCTGTCATTGTAATCCTGTACGCAATAATGAGATGACTGCAGGATTATAATTTTTTTTAATACAGTGACACATAATTATTATTATTTTTTTAAATCACCTAAATCACCCAAAATTAAAAAATCTATGTTTCTTGATAGTTCATTTTCTGTTGACACATTCCTCGTAGGTTTGTCCAGGATTTTTACACAGACAACCTATCCTCAGGACAGATCATCAGATCAGCTGCTCCCTTGTCACTCCAGAGTCCATCAACAAAAAATCCTTGACGACCCCTTTAAGAACATAGTGACAGGTCACAGTCATACTACTGATAGTAAATGAACACAAACCAATGCACCCGGGTATTTACTGATTGAGCCAATGCTCATTCACAAGAGGTGAGCTTGACTTCTTCTCTCACCTGAGTCTTCTGATGATGTGAATTCCCACAGCTCAGATTACCTGATTAATGGAGTTTTACTGTATGAAGCTGCTGACTGATGGGAAAGGGCCCCATTGGTTGTAATATTTAGGGCCCCATTGGTTGTAATATTTAGGAGCCCACTGGTTGTAACAGTTAGGGCCCCACTGGTTGTAATACTTAGGGGCCCACTGGTTGTAATATTTAGGGCCCCACTGGTTGTAACAGTTAGGGCCCCACTGGTTGTAATACTTAGGGGCCCACTGGTTGTAATATTTAGGGCCCCACTGGTTGTAATATTTAGGGCCCCATTGGTTGTAATATTTAGGGTCCCATTGGTTTTAATATTTAGGACCCCATTGGTTGTACTATTTAGGGCCCCACTGGTTGTACTATTTAGGGCCCCACTGGTTGTAATATTTAGGGCCCCACTGGTTGTGATATTTAGGGCCCCATTGGTTGTGATATTTAGGGCCCCATTGGTTGTAATATTTAGGGCCCCGCTGGTTGTAATATTTAGGGCCCCGCTGGTTGTAATATTTAGGACCCTATTGGTTGTAATATTTAGGGCCCCATTGGTTGTAATATTTAGGGCCCCATTGGTTGTGATATTTAGGGCCTGCTCTCCCTTCTAGATTTGATGAAACCTGCATTAATTCTGCGCACAGTCCGCCTCCAATGGAAGTGAAGGGGTTTTGTGACTTAGTTCACAGTTAGGTTTCATGCACACGACCGTTGTGATCTGCAAATTTTGGATCTGCAAAACACGGATACTGGCCGTGTGCATTCCGAATTTAGCGGAACGGAACGCCGCCCCCTGATAGAACAGTCCCATCCTTATCCGTAATGCAGACATGAATTTTGTGGACGACATAAAAACGGACGGGTAGATGCGGACGACACACAGAGTGCCGTCCTTCTCTTTTGCGGCCTCATTGAAATGAATCGGTCTGCACCCGACGCGCAAAAAAAGCGGATCGGATGTGGACCCAAACCGCAGTCATGTGCATGTGCCCTTATTGGAAAAAATCGTGTGCGGAAATAACGAGCATGTGCATTATATCTCCACCTGGAAATGAGCGTATTTAACCCCACGTGTGTTAGCCCCATGGTCCGCCTCGCATGCTTCTATCAAACCCTCTTGTGAAGACGTCTGTGAGGTGTGGACGGCACTTCCAGGACATGGGTTTAGACGCGTTTCGGCTCCTAAGAATCCTTCTGGTGGGGAGCAAGTTATTAGAATTTATACGAAGAATACAAATCGGAGGCTTCACCTGGTTACTGTGCTGGTTTTCATCAGGGACGGTGTTATCAGAACTCAAAAAACTCTGAGCTGGGGACAAACCGGCCACGAGGCGCTCGTCAGACCTTTCATTGTGTCTCTCTACATGTGACTGCTTCCATTTAGTTCCTTTCCATTAGCGCAGCACTGCCGGGATGCACGGCTCGGAATAAACCTGTGTCACTTTGATAAATAGCAGCTTCCACAGCCGATTTTGGAAAACTAACAAAAAATCAACCCGGAGAGGCGGGAGGCACGTCGAGCCGAGCAGGCCGGAACGAACGCCTGATTTGACACTTGAGGATTCAATCTCTGCCTGAGATTCACCATCCCGCATAGGGTTAACGATATCGGCGCCCGCAGATGAATAATTAAGTGCCTGCTGAATTTTACAACAGTCGATTCAAGTTTTACAGACCGCTGCCATACAGCCGACCGGGGCTGAAAAAAATAATATATCTAATCTAAATACGAGTCCGCAGGGAGAAGAGAACGCGCTCGCTTCTGGAGTTTAGATGTTTCGTGGAGCATCATTAGCGCAAAAACAAGTCAACAAATTAATAACGGTGAGCGCACGGTTAAACGCAAGCTGTGATTTTACGGCTACTGGCTCACACGTTTTTTTCTCTCTTCTAATTGTAAGTGACATTTGAGATGAGAGGACGGGCCGGGACGAACCTCAACCTCTTCCTTCTCGGCCACGAAAATTCTGATCTCGGCAAAAAACATTCTCATTAAAAGTTTACTTTGTCTAAGAACTTTCATGCTACAAAGTATCCAGCCAGTCTTCACAGTTCTGTAGGTTAATAGAGAAAACTTTCCCTAAAATAAAAAAAGTATCAAAAACCTAAGTCTTGGAGGCTCCTTCTATACTGGTACGAGCCGTGAGCATTACTAGGCGCATTCACCGTTCTCACATGTAGGAAAGTTGGGACATAAATACCGAATGTGTTCATTACTATAAAACATGTGAGCAGAATTATTAATTTTATTCAAGGACTTATTTTTATCTTGTATTTAGTTTTTAGATTTTACTTTCATTCAGTTCAACTGAGTTAGCTGCTGAAATCAAAACCATGTAAAGTAAATTTCAATTAAAAGGGTTGTGCAAAGATTTTAACGTATCCACAGGATTGCGGTAATTGATCTGTGGGGCGGTCCGATCGCTGGGACTCCTACTAATTATGGACAGGGGTCCAGTGTCCCTGTATAAATGGAGCTGCGGTGGACAGGGGTCCTGTGTCCCTGTATACATGGAGCTGCGGTGGACAGGGGTCCTGTGTCCCTGTATAAATGGAGCTGCGTGGACAGGGGTCCTGTGTCCCTGTATAAATAGAGCTGCGGTGGACAGGGGTCCTGTGTCCCTGTATACATGGAGCTGAGGTGGACAGGGGTCCTGTGTCCCTGTATAAATGGAGCTGTGGTGGACAGGGGTCCGGTGTCCCTGTATAAATGGAGCTGCGGTGGACAGGGGTCCTGTGTCCCTGTATAAATGGAGCTGCGGTGGACAGGGGTCCTGTGTCCCTGTATAAATGGAGCTGCGGTGGACAGGGGTCCTGTGTCCCTGTATACATGGAGCTGCGGTGGACAGGGGTCCTGTGTCCCTGTATAAATGGAGCTGCGGTGGACAGGGGTCCTGTGTCCCTGTATAAATGGAGCTGCGGTGGACAGGGGTCCTGTGTCCCTGTATAAATGGAGCTGCGGTGGACAGGGGTCCTGTGTCCCTGTATAAATGGAGCTGCGGTGGACAGGGGTCCAGTGTCCCTGTATACATGGAGCTGCGGTGGACAGGGGTCCTGTGTCCCTGTATAAAAGGAGCTGCGGTGGACAGGGGTCCTGTGTCCCCGTATAAATGGAGCTGTGGTGGACAGGGGTCCTGTGTCCCTGTATAAATAGAGCTGCGGTGGACAGGGGTCCTGTGTCCCTGTATAAATGGAGCTACGGTAGACAGGGGTCCTGTGTCCCTGTATAAATGGAGCTGCGGTGGACAGGGGTTTTGTGTCCCTGTATACATGGAGCTGCGGTGGACAGGGGTCCTGTGTCCCTGTATAAATGGAGCTGCGGTGGAGCGTGCATGCTGCCGTGCCAATCATCTCTTAGTGACTGGTGAAGACAGTGAAGTGCAGAGATCAGCTGGAGAGAAAAAAAAAATCTATCAATCATGGAAGTGACAGCAAATACCACAGCAAAAATGCATTTTCTGTTGCATATTTTGTCGTTCATTTGCTGCAAAATTGCACTGGGTGACATCCATGGTGAAAATCTAAGAGAGAACTGACCTGCTGTGAATTTAATCCTGTACCGCAGGTCAATTTCTATGCAGATATTTTCCAGAGTGGATGACATTTGATAGAATTGTGGGCAGCATTTCCCCGACATGTCCTAAAAGTTTCTTTTCTGATCTGAGGAGCTCCTCACGTCTCAGTCTTCTGCAACTCTAGTAAAATTCCACCATATATGGATGGAAACAAGTGTCAGATTAAAAGACTTCTGGACTATTAGATGCAGGACACATCATCACCGAGTACTGCAAAAATAATCCTAAACCAATCAATTGGATGAAAAAATTCCAGGAAAAGGAAGGATATAAAAATAATAATAATAAAGAAAATATATACGGTAATAATCCGTCTCTGATAGTAATTGGTTGCTGACTCCATCTCGATGCAAGGCAGATGGCGGCTGCATCGGGTTGACACTTTAGTTTTTTAGTGTGAATATAGCTATAGAAAACATTTTCAAAAATTACGAGAGTTACTTCACCCCCCCCTTTGGCATAAAGCAAATTAAAATGAAGAGAACGAGGGGGTGGATTGTAGAAAATTCTGCAGATGCGGGTAAAATACACACAAGGCCATAGTGACAGTGGTGTCTTCATGCGCTGACCCCGATGATCTCATAGAATGAACTCCGGCCATGAAGGGTCTAAAGAAAAGTTGAACTTTTTCTGACAGTACAAAAGCCATCTTGGGGTGAAGGGCTCCTTAGCCTACCAGCCAGCTCCATGCACTTCCTCCTTTGAATACAAATTAGCGATGCATAATCACGGCATATTCATAAGGCCTTTTACCTCTTTTTCTCCAGTGAATGCTGTATAATTCATTGCATGTGCCCCGACCCCGGCGCGCTCCTGTTCTGACAAATCATACTTGATTAAGACAAATCTTTATTAGCTAGCTAGTCAACTTTCTCATTTATCACTTGCAAATCTCATTCTGTGTTTTTTTATTCATTTATATTTTTTGTTCCGGGTGTAATCGGAGCAGACGGCGAGGGGGGGGATTGAAAAATGGCTTGTTACAAAGGAGGGGTGCAAAGTGGGGCAGGACGGCCCGTAATAGATGATAAAACGCCGCTTTAATAGGTAGAAATGACAAGCGGCCGCAGCAAACAAAGCAATTACACCAGACGGCTCAGAAGACGTTAATAAACCACAAATATTGGGATTGCATTTTTCAATGGTTAACCGCGTTCAGCGCTAAAAAGCTAAGAACGAGAAAAATGTGTATTTTTTTTTAAATGATTAAGAAGTTTGATTAATAGAAGAAAAACAAGTTCATTTTGAAAAAAAGGCTCAAATCATTATAAAAGAATAAAATATGTGACACCGATCCTCCGCCGCTCCCTTCTTGATGCTTCCTGGTCTCCCACCGGTTTCTATTTCCCGATCCCTCTTGACACACAGGAAATGACCTCTCATCCAATGACGGGCTGGGATGGGTCACTGCTGTGGCCAGTGATTGGCTGAGTGGCCACTTCCTGGGTGTGAAGAGGAACCAAAAAGTATGACTTGTTTAATACCGTTATGAGATAAAAAAAAAAAAAGAAGAATCATCCCAACAACCCCTTTAATACAGGTGGACAAAGTAATTATATGGAAACAATAATTTATTAAAGAGTTTTTCCAAGAAAAAGGAACGTATCACATGCATTTTGTGTCTATTAGAAATCGACCTAGAAAAAGTTTTCTTTTCTGTTTTTATGCTATTTTCAATATATATTTTTTTCATGTTGCTTGAATTGCTACACAAGAAGATTTGCTTTACATCAGGAAGACAAAAAGAAAATGAACCAAAGAACAGTGGAACGCACAGATTTCTACAGAATCGAGAAACGATAGAGGAGGGAAGGATGAGGCGTCTGAGCCGCGTCTCCACATAACAGCTCAAACCCAGCTATGGACCCTCAGATACCCCGAGAAGAAAGCAATGCTCACAAAGCTTGAGATGACGCGGGACAAAAGACTGGTTAAAAGAAGGAATCATGGACACGTCACTGAGACCCAGAAGATCCAAAAGAGAAATCAGAAATATTGTTCTCATATTCTCTGGGAAACAACTTCAATTTTACATAAAATTGGCCATGCACATGAAAAATAATGCATGCATACTCATCTCTGGCTAGCATGCATGTTTATTTCAAAGAGGCGAGGGGAATAAGCTGCTGTCAGACCCTTCTGTCTTCGCCAGAAACCTTTGTTCTTCTCCAAATCCCTCTGTCCTCCTCCAGACCCTTCTGCCCCCTCCAGATTTCTCTCTCCCAACCAGACTCTTCTGCCCCCTCTAAATGCCTCTATCCCCTCCAGACTCTTCTGGCCTCCTCCGGACCCTTCTGCCCCCCTGCAGATTCCTCTCTCCCAAGCAGACTCTTCTGTCCCCTCCAGACCTCTATGTCCCCCTCCAGACTCCACTGTCCCCTCTAAACTCCACCATCCCCTTCTATCCCCGTCCAGACCTCTCTGTACTCTCCAGACCCCTTTTCTCTGTGTCCTCCTCCAGACCCCTCGTCCCCGTCCAGTGTCCTCTATTACCCTCCAGACCCCTCTGTCTATACAGACTCTTATGTTCCCTCAGATACCTCTGTCTTCTTCTAGACCAGTCTATTACCCTCCAGGCTTCTCTGTCCCCCTCCAGACCCCTCTGTCCACTCCAGACAGTGGCTTATCTTATCTGTATAGGGGTAAGTTGATTCTTCCCTGATGTACACCCAGCCGAGCATGCATATGGGACAGTCAGGAGAACAAGCTGTAGAATGAATGAGCTTTCTGATGACATCTATTGAAGGCGTGTGGGCTCCTTTAACTGCAATATCTACTGGAGTCATAGTTACTCTAAAGTTTAAACACCTCCTTCTGATTCATCACAGGCTTGTGTATTGTATCCCTTTAAATTCTTTATACTGCAGCTCTTCTCATTCTGGTTGGCTCCTTTGTATCAGCAGAAGCCCTGCACCCCTTCAGTGAAAGGAGATTTTGATTATACCAAGAAAAGCCACATGATCAGGGAGCTGCTACACAAAGACTGGCCCCTAAAGGGTTAAATGAAAATATCCCCATTTCCCATTATGACCAAGGCGAAAACAAAATGAAACTCTTGGCCTCACTTTTTCTGCCGTCGTCACCTCTCCAGTTCTTTTACAAATGTGTTAAACCAATACCAGCGCCGTCGTAATTTCCCCAGTTTAAAACAGTTAAGAAAGATAATGAGAGTGCCCTCCCTGATGAAAGTCTTCACACTCCTGATCACAATCTGACAGTCAGATCAAAGATGGCACGCTAAATCTCTCTTCTAATTGCGTTTATAGCGCCACACCTCAGGCCTATCTTTCTATCCCCCGCTTTTTTTTTTTCCAAGTCGAATTCTGCTTAAGAAAGATCTAACGCTCCTTAACAGTTCATTATCCAATAAAACTATTCAAAGCTTGAAAGCAATCTACACAATTAGTCAAGACCTCGGGGAGCCGCCTGTATAGTGTCTATTACAGGCCTTCAGATTAAAACACCTTAATTACATCTGTCAAAAGGATTTCATTAAAACATATCAGTCTCGTCATCCTCCAAAATAGTCCCAAAAATAAAATATAGACAAAGAAAAAACATATATACATTGTATCAAATAAAAAACACGCCAATGCCTGCCTCCTTATTTTCTGGGCTAATTGAGTCTAATTATGTGATAATTGAAGGCATCTAACTGGAATCCCGATCCTTCATTCAGGATATTTATCTCTGTCACCCACAACGGAGCCCCCGATACGGCACAGGAAGAGATGACACAAAATCAGCAACCAACTCAACTTACAGCCTATGTCAAAAAACATACTGAAAAAAATACATAAAATATAGAAGTTAATAAAGAAAAAGAAAGTATACGATGGCAATATAAGGGGAAACACAAAGGGTTAAAAGAAAGAGACAAAAACAACAATTCCTCACGATCATCTGGTCACGATGATCGTGATCAGAAAAGAAAACACAGAAAGGGGGCCACGGCCACCAAGTGGGTTCCCTGTGTTCTCATGAGCAGCTTGAGCATCCGCGACCCCACTCCGGCTGCCACTACAGAGAGATCCCACCACAGTGACTGCAGATCTGCAAGGCTCGTCTTAGACAATGACTGAGAAGAGGTTTCAAGTTTAATGCCTCATTCACACGTCAGTGTTCGGTCAGTGATTTCCATCAGTGATTTTGAGCCAAAACCAGGTGCAGCTCTAAACAAATAAAAGGTGCAGAACTTTCTCTTATTCCTTACGTCTGTGGAGGCTCCAATCACTGATATATGAACGAGGCATAAGACGTCACCAGTCCGGGACAGTTGTGTGCAGGCAACAATCATCATTAGGAGCTTTGTGGCCAACCAAACGGTGGCTCATGTGACAGGCGAGTGCAGGCCTATCATAAGGAATGCCAACCAGCTGCCCGAATGCAGAATTGCCCTATTTCTGCAACCCTGGCTCCTATAGAAAAACAGGCTTATTCCTTAAAGTCCTTAAAGAGAACTTGTCACCACAAAATGCAGTGCAATCTGCGGGCAGCAGAATATAGAGCAGGAGGAGTTGAGCAGATGTAGAGTTTTATGGGGAAAAAATTCAGAATAACTTGTAATTTACACATTTATATCTCTGCTTTACTAATTTGATGATATCAGTGATTGATAGCATTCTCTGTGTAAGTGTGTATACATATATAGCTGTCAGTCACTGATAATTGTACATAGGGAGATGTTATCAGTGATTGATAAAATTCTCTGTGTGAGGCTACATGCACACGACCGTATGTGTTTTGCAATCCACAAATTGCAGATCCTCAAAAAAAAAAAAAATTGATGACGTTCCGTATGGCATCAGTTTTTTTTTGCGGATTAGTTTTTTTTTGCGGATCCATTGTAATAATGCCTATCCTTGTCCGCAAACTAGAAAAA
This sequence comes from Bufo gargarizans, assembly GCF_014858855.1. Classification (NCBI taxonomy): domain Eukaryota; kingdom Metazoa; phylum Chordata; class Amphibia; order Anura; family Bufonidae; genus Bufo; species Bufo gargarizans. The sequence continues at coordinate 13,786 of NW_025334526.1, forward strand.
AATAGGACATGCACTATTTTTTTTGCGAAGCAACGGAACGGACATACTGATGCGGACAGCACATTGAAATGAATGGGTCCGCATCATATCCGCAAAAAAAAAACAAACAAAGAACGGATCAGACACGGAAACAAAATACGGTCGTGTGCATGAGGCCTAAGTATGTATAAATAGATAGCTGTCAGTCACTGACAGTTGTACACGGGGAGGTGTTATCAGTGATAATATTCTCTGTGTAAGTGTGTATACATAGATAGCTGTCAGTTACTGATAGTTGTACACAGGGAGGTGTTATCAGTGATTGATAGCATTCTCTGTGTAAGTGTGTATACAGAGATAGCTGTCAGTCACTGATAGTTGTACATGGGGAGGTGTTATCAGTGATTGATAGCATTCTCTGTGTAAGTGTGTATACAGAGATAGCTGTCAGTCACTGATAGTTGTACACGGGAGGTGTTAGCAGTGATTTATAGCATTCTCTGTGTAAGTGTGTATACAGAGATAGCTGTCAGTCACTGATAGTTGTACACGGGAGGTGTTAGCAGTGATTTATAGCATTCTCTGTGTAAGTGTGTATACATAGATAGCTGTCAGTCACTGATAGTTGTACATGGAAAGGTGTTATCAGTGATTGATAGCATTCTCTGTGTAAGTGTGTATACAGAGATAGCTGTCAGTCACTGATAGTTGTATACAGGGAGGTGTTATCAGTGATTGATAGCATTCTCTGTGTAAGTGTGTATACAGAGATAGCTGTCAGTCACTGATAGTTGTACACAGGGAGGTGTTATCAGTGATTGATAGCATTCTCTGTGTAAGTGTGTATACATAGATAGCTGTCAGTCACTGATAGTTGTATACAGAGAGGTGTTATCAGTGATTTATAGCATTCTCTGTGTAAGTGTGTATACATAGATAGCTGTCAGTCACTGATAGTTGTACACAGGGAGGTGTTATCAGTGATTTATAGCATTCTCTGTGTAAGTGTGTATACATAGATAGCTGTCAGTCACTGATAGTTGTACACAGGGAGGTGTTATCAGTGATTGATAGCATTCTCTGTGTAAGTGTGTATACAGAGATAGCTGTCAGTCACTGATAGTTGTACATGGGAAGGTGTTATCAGTGATTGATAGCATTCTCTGTGTAAGTGTGTATACATAGATAGCTGTCAGTCACTGATAGTTGTACACAGGGAGGTGTTATCAGTGATTGATATCATTCTCTGTGTAAGTGTGTATACATAGATCGCTGCCAGTCACTGATAGTTGTACATGGGAAGGTGTTATCAGTGATTGATAGCATTCTCTGTGTACAACTATCTATGTATAAACACTTAGGGTTCATTCACACGTCCGTAGAATGGGTTCGGATCTGTTCTGCAACGTTGCGGAACAAATCTGGACCCATTAATTCTCTATACGGGCAGTAGAGATGCGGACAGCACACAGTGTGCTGTATGCATGTGCATTTCCGGAGCGAGGCCCCGATCTTCCGGTCCGTGGCTCCCGAAAAAAATATGTTCTATTATTGTCCGCAATTGTGGACAAGAATAGGCAGTTCTATGGGGGTACCTGCCGGGTGTATTGCGGATCCGCAATACATGTGAATGGACCCTAACACAGAGAATACTATCAATCACTGATCACACCTCCCCATGTACAACTTTCAGTGACTGACAGCTATCTATTGTAAGGGATCACTCTCTTTCAGGGGGTTGCAATCACAGACTTCTCCTCTGACAACGGCTATCACACACATAAACACATGCCCGTCTGGGCTCTACCTAATACATCAGGCTTCCTCAGCCTTTCTCCCCAAGTCATACACAGAGGGTTGTTTTATCCCTCCTCGATTACAGCAGCAGGCCTCACCTGCGATCACCTCCAGCAAAAGACAATACATGTAGTGGCAGATCCCACTACCAAACCTATCCCCCAGTCCACATTAAATCCAGCCCAGAACAACATCTAAACAAAACTGTCTCAGCAAACTACACTTTGTTGAAACCACTGCAGCTTTCTGGATTTCAGTTATTTCCCTCAGCTGAGGTATCTGGGTGGGATATACACACCTCCTAGCACTTATACTGCACACATCACCACACTATGTATACACACTTACACAGAGAATGCTGTACACGGGGGAGTCTCAACTTCAGAAAAAGCAGAGATATAAATGTATCAATTACAAGTTTTGCTAAATCTTTTCCCTCCTGCTCTTTGCTCTAACATGATGCCTGCAGATTGCATTTTATTTTGTGGTGACAAGTCCTCTTTAAAGGAGTTCTAGGGGATTTACATATTGATGACCTATTTTAAGGATACGCAATCAATCTGAGAATCCCACTGCCTCCGCAGTTAAGCTGTGTAAGGAGGCCGCACTGCTCCGATGAGCGCCGCTGCCTCCTCATTCCTTACCAAGCACAGTGCCGTACATTGCATAGTGGCTATGCTTCGTACTGCAGCTCAGCCCCATTCACTCGAATGGGACTGAGCAGCACCTAGGCCATGTGACTGATGAATGTGACATCACATGGCACAGGAAGAGGCTTAAGTGCTAACCGAGCGGCGCAGCCTCTTTATGCAGCTGATCAGTGGGGTCCTGGGAGTCAGATCCCCGACGATATCATTTTGATAATCAATACTGAGGACATTTCCATATGTAAATCTTGGAGAAACCCCTTTAACAACTTCTGGTACAACTGTAATGGCGATCGTATACTGTCACCCATATTTCTGAAGTAGTCATTTGTCTAAACCTGGCCATACACTAGATATTGTTTACAGGCCTCATGTGAAAAACTCAATGCTAACAGCATCTCTGTAAAGGTGGTTGTTTTAGACGACACAACTAAAGTTAAAATGGGCTTTGCTTCCGTCTCTATCCATGTCCTGTGCTTGGCTTCTTCTTGTATCTCTGACCTGGGCTATTCCCTGATTTTATCTCTGACCCAGGCTGGTCTTCTCCTTGTATCTCTGACCTAGCCTGGCCTTCTGCTTGTATCTCCAATCTGGGCGGCCTTCTGCTTGCATCTCTGACCTGGGCTGGCCTTCTTCTTGTATCTCTGACCAAGGCTGGGCTTCTGCTTGTATCTCTGACCAAGGCTGGGCTTCTGCTTGTATCTCTGACCAAGGCTGGGCTTCTGCTTGTATCTCTGACCAAGGCTGGGCTTCTGCTTGTATCTCTGACCAAGGCTGGGCTTCTGCTTGTATCTCTGACCAAGGCTGGGCTTCTGCTTGTATCTCTGACCAAGGCTGGGCTTCTGCTTGTATCTCTGACCAAGGCTGGGCTTCTGCTTGTATCTCTGACCAAGGCTGGGCTTTTGCTTGTATCTCTGACCTAGCCTGGCCTTCTGCTTGTATCTCCAATCTGGGCGGCCTTCTGCTTGCATCTCTGACCTGGGCTGGGCTTCTGCTTGTATCTCTGACCAAGGCTGGGCTTCTGCTTGTATCTCTGACCAAGGCTGGGCTTCTGCTTGTATCTCTGACCAAGGCTGGGCTTCTGCTTGTATCTCTGACCAAGGCTGGGCTTCTGCTTGTATCTCTGACCAAGGCTGGGCTTCTCCTTGTATCTCTGACCAAGGCTGGGCATCTGCTTGTATCTCTGACCAAGGCTGGGCTTCTGCTTGTATCTCTGACCAAGGCTGGGCTTCTGCTTGTATCTCTGACCAAGGCTGGGCTTCTGCTTGTATCAATGACCAAGGCTGGGCTTCTGCTTGTATCTCTGACCAAGGCTGGGCTTCTGCTTGTATCTCTGACCAAGGCTTGGCTTCTGCTTGTATCTCTGACCAAGGCTGGGCTTCTGCTTGTATCTCTGACCAAGGCTGAGCTTCTGCTTTTATTCCTGACCTGGGCTGGCCTTCTGCTTGTATCTCTGACCAAGGCTGGGCTTCTGCTTGTATCTCTGACCAAGGCTGAGCTTCTGTTTTTATTCCTGACCTGGGCTGGCCTTCTGCTTGTATCTCTGACCAAGGCAGGGCTTCTGCTTGTATCTCTGACCAAGGCAGGGCTTCTGCTTGTATCTCTGACCAAGGCAGGGCTTCTGCTTGTATCTCTGACCAAGGCAGGGCTTCTGCTTGTATCTCTGACCAAGGCAGGGCTTCTGCTTGTATCTCTGACCAAGGCAGGGCTTCTGCTTGTATCTCTGACCAAGGCAGGGCTTCTGCTTTTATCCCTGACCTGGGCTGGCCTTCTGCTTCTATTTGCGAACGGGCTTGGTCTTGTGCCTTCATCCTTGACATAGATTTACAAATGCCTAATTAGGCAATAGAAACCTATCTTGGCCCAGGTTACTTTAATACTTCACTTTTATTGAACACATTGTTAAAAAGTATCACTAGACATAGTGAACCACATTTGTAGTAACACAGACAAAACACAAAATAACTACTAGAGTGTTAAAAACACAGTAGTGGCCCACCACAAAAATGCTATATGTGTCAAAAGGAAGTGATATACTGGATTACTCACTCCAAAAAAGAGAGGGGAAGAACAGAATCAGTTTCATATACCCACAGGGAGTGATATTGGATACTGCCGGCAAAATTTATTTGATGATGGCAAATGTCAATAGTGGGAGACTGATGTCATCATGCCACTTATATACTGATAGACTATTTGCCAGTTTACTATTTGCCAGCATAAAACACTACCCTGAAAGGGTGTATGGACCTGCTAGTACCAAAGAATTGCCCGTAAGCCAGACACAGCCACTATTATTTATTGACAAAGTGGCTGACCACGTGTCTGTGTGCTGTTAACAACACCACATTTTTGGCAGCAGTAGGCGACAAATCGCACTGATTAATGGCCCTTGAAAGTATGGAGGGATTTTTTGACATCCACCCACCATACACTGAACATACTCAAGGGACACTAGCATATGAATGATGGCATTGGCTATGGTAGATGGAACATGTACACTGCTGGTAAATGCCAAACCTGTCCAAACCAGCACTATAAATGCTCACTGTCGATACAGAAAAGTTGTCACTAGACAGGCCAAACCACTACTGGTTGCTGGCTAGATGCGTGCCAACATATCAAAATGCTATTATCAGCGGATTTGCCTAATAGCACCTGAAGTGGCAAGTGACACACAGTGCTACCCTTTATTGAGGAGGATTTATGATATCCACCCTCACTGTAACCAAAACGCCATCACTGTGCAGTTTGTCCCTAAATGCAACCGATCGCTGTACTGTTTGGGCATTCAACTGGTGTATGCAGGACTAGCAGGATTGCTGTTCTCCTAATATGCAACTAATCGTATAAAGAGACTAAGTCACTGGTAGTGATTAGCAGATGGGGGCCACTTGTCTGCTAATTAAAACCTAGAACTGCCCCCCAACATGTTTCACCAGTCTCGCTGGCTTCATCAGGGGTAACGGGCAGCAATGAATGAAAAAAGTGTACCGGAAGGCTAAATGGTGTCCTCGTGATTGACAGAAGAGATTGGCCAATCACCAACGGAGGCGGAACATTTCGGTGACCAATCAACATGTGAGGAGCCGGCTGGCGTCATCACCCTGTGCCAGGCCTCTCCATTAACGTCATCACAGGCGTCACAATATCGCAGAGGGCATGCGCCAGAACTCCGAAGTGAGATCTAAACTGAAGCGGCATAATGCGCATGCGCTGCGCGGCAAAAACATGCGCGCAAACTCAGAATGAAAACGGAACTTTCTGCAGGGTCCAACTTAATAATATCTACTGACACAGAGGTGAGACATAACTGTTCTTATAATCGTGAGAAAGATGGACATAATTCTCTATTAGATATAGGAATAAAGATATGTTATTAATTAATATCCATCATAGACATAGGGAATGTTTCTGCTTCTATCTCTGACCTGGACTGGACTTTTTTCTGTATCTGTGACCTGAGCTGGACTTTTACCTCTACCCTTGACCTGGGCTGGGCTCCTGCCCTTATTCATGAATTGGGCTATGCTTCTGCTTCTATCCATGACTTGGGTTGGGATTCAACCTATATCTGTGATATGGGATGCACTTCTGTCTCAATCCATGACCTATCCGAGACGGGTTTCTGACAGTGGAGTACACATCTATCATAAGACACAAGCAACTTTCCAAGTACTGCCAACAAATGCTCCTGACAAGAGGCAAAGAAGCCCCAAGAACTCAGATGGAGTTTTTCACCAGTCTTTAGTGTCTTGGACAGTCTTTTGTTTCACAACAAGAGATCAACAAATGGCAATAATTGGTCATAAAACAGTCAAAAATCACTAGTGTACAGCCAGCTTTGTGTTAAAGACACCATTTTCTATTAACGACATCTATAAGCTGAAAGGGTCCAAAAGCTGTGTCACCATTGGTTATTTATGTATCTGGATGCACAACCCCAGCAAAATACATGGTATACATTTATAGTTTCATGGTTTAGAGAAAAAATTCCAGTGGAAGTCGGAGAGGAAAAAATCCAATTAGCCGGTTTGATTAGAATGCATTTTTCTTATATGGGACAATAAAATAGGGGGTCACCTGGTCTTCGGAGTAATTATGAAAAACAAGGAAATATTATACCCCAGTTATTCTTTATGACTGGCTGTGAGCTGTGCCGTGGTCGCAAACACTCGCCCAGAATGCGATCATATAAAATAACAATTTATTAACACCTGAACGGAATGGAAAATGCACAATGGTGGAGCCGCCGGCATTACGAGTCCTGTGGTTTCTGCAATGTGTTAACCACACTCCACCTCTCCGCACGCAGGTCCTGGGGGCACACAGAGGCACTTAGCCCGTCTGTGCAGGGCTGGTAGGCTGGACTCTTTACAGCTCTCATGGTAAAAGGTAGCTCCACCAATGACGGAAAAGGTAGACATTTTTGGTCCAGACTCAGACTTATAGAAATGTATTATTGCATGGAAGGTTTCATAAAATGTTTATCGCTGCATAAAAAAAAAAAAGTTAATGCCCAATCAGGGAGTGTGGAGCAGCGGGCACATGGTGCAACGCTCCAAGACACAAAGGGAGTATATGCAAGAGGCTCAAACATACAGATCATAATTATCTGCCGTACATGTCAAGATCCTCGATAACCAGTGACTGTGTTTGCCAAAATCTTAGCACCCTTAATCCTGGCCTACTATTTACCATGTGGTTTTCTGGTAGGAGAGATCTTGGCTCTACAGTCCCAGTGCCTGGACTGGTGCAATGTAAGCATTGTAGGGCATCCTTGTCGGTGATCCGTTACCTGCACAATCTCAATCTGGATTCCGTCTCTTGAACCCAACAGATCCTCATTGGTAGTGAGTTGTGCCAAGCCGGCCATATTTGCTGAGATGGTTCGGTAACATCTCTCGTTCTCAGACCTGCAGCACTACGAGGAGGGATACAATCCATGACCGTGAGGAATATTCCAACATAGTGGAAAATCTCCTTGTGCAATCATTGGAAGAACCTGACATTCCCCATAAATGGTGGCATTCTGCCTATGACCGAAATACGACACTGAGCACAGGGAGCAATACACGTACATATACAGAGACGACCACGAGATGGAACTTATTTTCTGGGAAATCTGAAGGATTTTCTTTTTGATTTGTTCCTCAGTTCCACCCTTGGTCCATATCTCTTTTCATAGTTAGCCCATGATGGACTCCAGCAGTGATGGCCACCAGGTGCTGTCCCCTGAATGCTCGTTTGGCTGAAAGCTACCTTTTATGACTTGGCTGAGTGTCTATGGGGAGAGAGGAGAAAGATGCAGCCAGTTGGGTCAAAATTCCCACCTATTGGCATCTTCAAACAAAAGTTTCTGTAGATGCAGCAAATTTTAAAAAGTGGTGTTCCCCCACAAGTGGTCTCCTAGGGTGGTGACAGCTGCACTGGTTATTAAGGCAGCCAGTTATGGAGCCTTGTTGGGTCAATGTGGTCTACAGAACAAGACAACGTAAATGGCAGCAGGAGACAGCAGGCTGGCTGCTCGTCAGTGAAGAGTCTAACGCTAGTCTTGACTTTTTCTTATCTCTTCTTCCACAATGCGGGTTAACACCGTCTGTTAGACCTAATGCAGCTCTTGTACAATGGTTGGAGACCTACAGACTGTGGAGACTCATCCACTTCACGTTCTTGGGTCTCATCAGTGCAGGTTAGCTGCTTAAAGACTTAATAGCATTGAGCATGACTCGTTGAGAAAAGGTCCCGAAATGTTTCATGTCAGACGCCGCGTCTCTCATCCAGACTGCCTGATTTGTACACGTTTACCATAGCTGGTCATTATACGAGCTAAAACTAACGAGAACCTGGAAGAAATTGGTTTCCGTGAAGAAAGTTTGTATCAATCAGTAAAAGAACATAGAAAGCTGATGAATACACTGTGGTTGGGTCGGCTGATCATAGCTACGCTCTCCAGAGATTCACATAATTTCCTATCCCTGGTCAAGGCAGGTTGGCCCGCCGGCACCCACCACGGGCACCCATGGCACATTCTCAGCCACAGTGACTCAGTAGTCAGGACTTGGATCCCAATTCAACCAAGGGCAACATTCGAGTTCTCCTGGGTTTCCTTTCACAACAATGATGGTAGGTTAGCTTCCTATGACACTGAATGTGTGTGAGCAGGATAGGACTGGGAACCCTGCTGGGGATGAGACGCATGCCGTGTACTGCACTGGGGGCTATGTCAGTGCTATATGTGCAATGTAAAAAGCAATAGATAAAGAATGAATATTCAGAACTGATGATGCAGCAGCATTCTCATCCCTCTGCCTGTGTATATGGGAATCTTGTAGAAGACGTCTGTTGATTTTTCTATATTTCGTCTTTTCCTCTTCACCCGTGAAGTGTTGTAAATCCTCGCGCAGCTGAGAGACTCTCCGCCTAACCCTGGCCCTTCCAGTGAGGAGCCACGAGCCGCTTTATAACCCATCATCATATTTGTTAAACATTATTTTTTCATCGGCTGTAATCCCAGGAGCTCTCAATGTTTAAAGAGCTCCCTCCCCTCCTAAGCTGTGCACTAATATCGATCCTCGCAGACTGACACATACCAAGAGGCATTCTCAATAATCAGCCCAGCTGTTCTGAGCCACTTGGCGCTGGAGCCTCTAACCCTTAGGTAAACAGCCGAAAACAGGGCGACTTCTCCCTTGGCAAACGCATCCTTGTAATCTCTTGTTTAAGCTCTTCTGATTTATTCCTCTCCAAATAAAGAACTTAATTCCTAATTGAAACCGCGCGTTCTAAATTAAGTCACTTAGCTTGAGCCCTTCCAGCAGCCGTGCTGCGGACCACATATAGGTTACTGCCTATAGATAACCAATCTGAACGATGCCTCTTAGGTTACTCATTTAGCAAGACGCAAACATAGAAGAATAATTGCCCTATATCAGCCCGGTGTACTATGCGCAGCGCTGTCAGAGGCGCCTGAATAATTCATCATTGTCTTCCTATTGATTTGCAGCTGTGAGTTTTCCCTTCTTTTTGAGAAGCTGCCGTTATTTATAGAGGGACGAGGCTTCTTGTTTTACGCCTAGATAATTTGGTTTTACTTCTCCGCACAATACACTGCACACAGCACCTTGTGGACTTGTACTTAACACCTTACTCGCTAATGCTCGCTTGTACCTGCAGCCGCTATGACAGCAACTTGATATTGTCAAATTAAAAATCATAAAAAATCCAGGGATAAAGTAAGACAATTAGCAGATGGGCAGAACAGAGGGAGAAATATACAGAGGATAGACAGTGCCAGAGTGCAGTGAGGATAGACCGAGGGCGAGCGTACTGAGGACAGAGTGGGGGTGTACTGAGGACAGACAGAGGAGGGGCATACTGAGCATAGACAGAGGAGGGGCATACTGAGGATAGACAGAGGAGGAGTATACTGGGGATAGAGAGAGGAGGAGCGTACTGAGGATAGACAGAGGAAGGGTGTACTGAGGATAGAGAGAGGAGGAGCATACTGGGGATAGAGAGAGGAGGAGCATACTGAGGATAGAGAGAGGAGGAGCATACTGGGGATAGAGAGAGGAGGAGCATACTGGGGATAGAGAGAGGAGGAGCATACTGGGGATAGAGAGAGGAGGAGCATACTGAGGATAGAGAGAGGAGGAGCATACTGAGGATAGAGAGAGGAGGAGCATACTGGGGATAGAGAGAGGAGGAGCGTACTGAGGATAGACAGAGGAAGGGTGTACTGAGGATAGAGAGAGGAGGAGCATACTGGGGATAGAGAGAGGAGGAGCATACTGAGGATAGAGAGAGGAGGAGCATACTGGGGATAGAGAGAGGAGGAGCATACTGGGGATAGAGAGAGGAGGAGCATACTGGGGATAGAGAGAGGAGGAGCATACTGAGGATAGAGAGAGGAGGAGCATACTGAGGATAGAGAGAGGAGGAGCATACTGGGGATAGAGAGAGGAGGAGCGTACTGAGGATAGACAGAGGAAGGGTGTACTGAGGATAGAGAGAGGAGGAGCATACTGGGGATAGAGAGAGGAGGAGCATACTGGGGATAGAGAGAGGAGGAGCATACTGGGGATAGAGAGAGGAGGAGCATACTGGGGATAGAGAGAGGAGGAGCATACTGAGGATAGAGAGAGGAGGAGCATACTGGGGATAGAGAGAGGAGGAGCACACTGGGGATAGAGAGAGGAGGAGCGTACTGAGGATAGACAATGCCAGAATGCAGTGAGGATAGACAGAGGAGGAGCATAATGCACCATAAAGCAGTGAGGATAGACCGAGGAAGAGCACAGTGAGGATAGACCGAGGAGGAGTGTACTGAGGACAGAAAGAGGAGGGACGTACTGAGGATAGAGAGGAGGAGTATACCGAGGATGGACAGAGGAGGAGTGTACTGAGGACAGAAAGAGGAGGGACGTACTGAGGATAGAGAGGAGGAGTATACCGAGGATGGACAGAGGAGGAGCGTACTGAGGATAGACAGAGGAGGGGCGTACTGAGGATAGAGAGAGGAGGAACGTACTGAGAATAGACAGAGGAGGGGTGTACTGAGGATAGACAGAGGAGGGGTGTACTGAGGATAGACAGAGGAGAGGTGTACTGAGGATAGAGAGGAGGAGTATACAGAGGATGGACAGCGGAGGAGCGTACTGGGGATAGACAGAGGAGGGGCGTACTGAGAGTAGACAGAGGAGGGGCGTACTGAGGATAGAGAGAAAAAGGGGGTACTGAGGATAGAGAGAGGTGGAGTGTACTCAGGACAGAGTGGGGGTGTACTGAGGACAGACAGAGGAGGGGCGTACTGAGGATAGAGAAAGGAGGAGCGTACTGAGGATAGACAGAGGAGGGACATACTGAGGATAGAGAGAGGAGGAGCGTACTGAGGACAGACAGAGGAGGAGCGTACTGAGGATAGACAGAGGAGGAGCGTACTGAGGATAGACAGAGGAGGGACATACTGAGGATAGACAGAGGGGGGATCGTTATGAGGATAGAGGAGCGTACTGAGGATAAACAGAGGGAGGAGCGTACTGAGGATAAACAGAGGGAGGAGCGTACTGAGGATAGACAGAGGAGAAGTGTAGTGAGCATACACAGAAGGAGAGCACACTGAAGATAAACAGAGGAGTGTACCGACAGACAGAGGAGGAACGCATTGAGAATAGATAGAGGGGGGAGTGTAGAGGATAAACAGAGAGAGAGCACACTGAGGATAGACAGAGGGAGGAGCATACTGGGGATAGACAGAGGGAGTAGCATACTGAGGATAGACAGAGGGAGGAGTATACCAAGGATAGAGGAGCAGCATACTGAGGATAGACAGAAGAGGAACATATTGAGGATAGACAGAGGGGGGGGGGCACACTGAGGATAGACAGAGGGAGAATCATACTGAGGATAGACAGAGGGAGGAGTGTACTGAGGATAGACAGAGGAGGACCGTACTAAGGATCAGTGATGGCCAGTTCGCCTTGTTTGCCACGATGAAGGCCCCCGGCGGCTGTTTTTGGAACTGCCTGCTCCCTGTGACCGCATTAGTTTAAGACCTGCTCGCGGCACAGGTAAGGGCTTACCCGTGCATCGCCGGACTTGTGAGTTAAGATGGCAGCCCGCATGTGTTCGCGGGCGAACACGGCGTACTGGCCAGCACTGCTAAGGATAGATAGAGAGGGATGGTGTGTACCGAGGATAGACAGAAGGGGAGCATAGAGAGGTAGGTACTGAGGATAAAAGGAGAATACATTTGAAGAAGGTGAGTGAGGGAAGACTATTGAGGATAGACATGTCATGGGGCTCATTAGCAGTGGAGTTTTGGGGCTATAGTGTCCCTTCATTCTTGCAGTTACTGGCTATATGTCCCTATTTACTAAATAGTATAGTTTATAAATGAGAAAATTTTCTATTTCTGTTACTGAGTCTCGGAAATAACAAGCAGGCCAGAGGCAGCGACTCTCATTAGCTCAGGCTCCCTGCACGTTGTCCTGTGCCGCTTCTGCCAGGCTTCAAAGCCTCCTCCTCAGACTTTCACTGGGCCTTTTGCCCTCTGCTGTCAACTGGTTTACACAAAGCCCAACATATGAGAAATGTGCAGCAGCCTGGAGTGCAGCCGGTACCCAGGTATGTGTATTAGGCCTCATGCACACGACCGTTGTTTTGGTCAGCTTCCGAGCCGCAGTTTTTGCGGCTTGGATGCGAACCCATTCACTTCAATGGGGCCGCAAAAGATGTGGACAATACTCCGTGTGCTGTCCGCATCTGTTGCTCCGTTCTGTGGGCCGCAAAAAAATGAATAACCTGTCCTATTCTTGTCCGTTTTGCGGACAAGAATAGGCAGTTATATCAAACACTGTTCGGCTATCTAGATAGTGTGTGTCTAGTGGAATATTAACACTGCTACATCTGTGCGTTAGACTGTGTGAAAGAATGATGGATGCTTGAAATATAGGGAATTAGGAGCATATCCAACCCATCTATTATAGGAATTTTCTATTTATAAGCGACCATCTGGACATCACTGATTCACCATCAGGGGCCATACCATAGAGTCTAACACATAGTAAGCTGCGGCGCTATTACACAACCCATTATCTTTCTAGTGGATCCACAGTATCTAGCACCTGTTGATCAATACACTGCTAGCAATGAAGTATTTGGTTGGCCCACTACCCTTTAAACAGAGTGTATAGCCTAGTGACAGAGACCACTTCAGATAGACAGGGAACATATCCAAGCCCTTACTGTCTCCTGATAGTTTTAAACCACTCAATAGTATTGTTTTCTCCGAGTAGCATTTTAATTATTCAATAATAAAGTTTGTAGTTTTATTATAAACCCTCCTAGTAGTACATGCTGGATCTGTGTGTCTCTCCCAGTAATACATGCTGGATCTGTGTGTCCCTCCCAGTAATACTTGCTGGATCTGTGTGTCCCCCCCAGTTATACATGCTGGATCTGTGTGTCCCCCCAGTAATACAATCTGGATCTGTGTGTCCCTCCCAGTAATACATGCTGGATCTGTGTGTCCCTCCCAGTAATACATGCTGGATCTGTGTGTCCCTCCCAGTAATACAGGCTGGATCTGTGTGTCTCTCCCAGTAATACATGCTGGATCTGTGTGTCCCTCCCAGTAATACATGCAGGATCTGTGTGTCCTTCCCAGTAATACATGCTGGATCTGTGTGTCTCTCCCAGTAATACATGCTGGATCTGTGTTCCCTCCCAGTAATACAGGCTGGATCTGTGTGTCCCTCCCAGTAATACAGGCTGGATCTGTGTGTCCCTCCCAGTAATACAGGCTGGATCTGTGTGTCCCTCCCAGTAATACAGGCTGGATCTGTGTGTCCCTCCCAGTAATACATGCTGGATCTGTGTCTCTCTCCCAGTAATACATGCTGGATCTGTGTGTCTCTCCCAGTAATACATGCTGGATCTGTGTGTCCCTCCCAGTAATACATGCTGGATCTGTGTGTCCCTCCCAGTAATACGTGCTGGATCTGTGTGTCCTCCCAGTAATACATGCTGGATCTGTGTGTCCCTCCCAGTAATACATGCTGGATCTGTGTGTCCCCCCCAGTTATACGTGCTGGATCTGTGTGTCCCCCCCAGTTATACATGCTGGATCTGTGTGTCCCCCCAGTAATACAATCTGGATCTGTGTGTCCTCCCAGTAATACATGCTGGATCTGTGTGTCCCTCCCAGTAATACAGGCTGGATCTGTGTGTCCCTCCCAGTAATACATGCTGGATTTGTGTGTCCCTCCCAGTAATACGTGCTGGATCTGTGTGTCCCCCCCCAGTTATACATGCTGGATCTGTGTGTCCCCCCAGTAATACAATCTGGATCTGTGTGTCCTCCCAGTAATACATGCTGGATCTGTGTGTCCCTCCCAGTAATACATGCTGGATCTGTGTGTCCCCCCCAGTTATACATGCTGGATCTGTGTGTCCTCCCAGTAATACATGCTGGATCTGTGTGTCCCCCCAGTAATACATGCTGGATCTGTGTTTCCCCCCAGTAATACATGCTGGATCTGTGTGTCCCCAGTAATACATGCTGGATCTGTGTGTCCCCAGTAATACATGCTGGATCTGTGTGTCCCCAGTAATACATGCTGGATCTGTGTGTCCCCCCCCCCCCCCAGTAATACATGCTGGATCTGTGTGTGTGTCCCCAGTAATACATGCTGGATCTGTGTGTCCCCCCCAGTAATACATGCTGGATCTGTGTGTGTGTCCCCAGTAATACATGCTGGATCTGTGTGTGTGTCCCCAGTAATACATGCTGGATCTGTGTGTGTGTCCCCAGTAATACATGCTGGATCTGTGTGTGTGTCCCCAGTAATACATGCTGGATCTGTGTGTGTGTCCCCAGTAATACATGCTGGATCTGTGTGTGTGTCCCCAGTAATACATGCTGGATCTGTGTGTCCCCAGTAATACATGCTGGATCTGTGTGTCCCCCCAGTAATACATGCTGGATCTGTGTGTCCCTCCCAGTAATACAATCTGGATCTGTGTGTCCTCCCAGTAATACATGCTGGATCTGTGTGTCCCCAGTAATACATGCTGGATCTGTGTGTCCCCAGTAATACATGCTGGATCTGTGTGTCCCCCCAGTAATACATGCTGGATCTGTGTGTCCCCAGTAATACATGCTGGATCTGTGTGTCCCCAGTAATACATGCTGGATCTGTGTCCCCCCCCCCCCCAGTAATACATGCTGGATCTGTGTCCCCCCCCCCCCCCCCCCAGTAATACATGCTGGATCTGTGTGTGTCCCAGTATTAGATGTTTTAGAGCACTCACACAAACTGTGCAGATGCAAATTGCTAGGAATTTTTTAATAATTTAGTAAGTTGGTTCACTGTGCATTTAGGAAGCAAGTGAACAATAAAAAGAAATCAGCGTTAAGGTGTCTATAGCCTTTAAATATCGGAGAAAACCTTCCAGGCTTAGAAGGTGAGGATCGTTTTGTAATTTTTCTTATTTTTTCTTAATTTCCTGGTCTTTAACCCAAAGTCCTGGCCAGCGGTGAAGGAATTGGGTCCTGCAGTCTGAAAGGGAGTGTGTATTACGAGATGGAGATATTGCCGAGGAAATCAGCATGCCTGATTAAGGAAGATGAAAGCGTTACTAAGCCGCTCTATGATAGTACATCCGAGAGGAATGTCTCCATTTCAGCAGAGACAGCCTATTACAGGTAATATTAACATATGATCAATTATTTACCAGCCCACCGTTCCTACAGAGGAGATTTTATTTTAATTAGCACAAGCATCTGTCTTTAATTTTCCAGGTGAAAGTATCGAGGCAAAAGGATTTCCTTGGGGTGCAAGATATTACCATAATCTAATGCTGGGTCTGCGCCCGTCTGGAGACGGTTTACTATCCTCCAAGTATGATGATGATGAGGAGGGCTTGGCCCTGGTCTCATCGCAGCTATCAGGACAATGGCTGACTTGCTGGGAGTAGTAGTTGCAGGTTCTTACAGGTGCTGCCTGTGCTCTGGGGGGTGTTGCTGGGAAAGCAGCGCCGGTTACTGGTGAGGGACGGATGCTGCTGGGTGCTGTGGAGTTACTCAACACTAGGACTGGCATTCAGAAGTCTGGGAAAGCTGGATGCAACGGCAGCCATCATGATTGTCACCCAGTGGCACCAAAAGGTACGGTATAGGAACAGATCGTGTTCTCAGTCGTTGACACAGGGTATGCGTCTTCTCCAGTCAAAGTATTAGAAACCATTAATTGTGGGGAAGACGGAGGACAACCAATATGGCCGCTATTAAAGGGGGGGGGGGGGAAGGGGGGCGATGTGATCTCCACTGATTATTAGGAAAGCACCACCAAAAGAAGAAGTGGCTGCCGTTTCATTCTAGCGATAGGGGGGCAGGGATAAATGCATCGGGCCTCAGACATTGGCGCCACATACTGGTTATTACCCCATTAAGGCCGTAGCCGTGTTGCGTCAGTTTTTTTTAGGACTATTGAGCATTTTTCGGCCAAGAATAGGACATGTTCTATCTTTTTGCATAACATACACATGAATGCAGACAGCACACGGATGCGGACCTGTAGAAATGAATGGGTCTCCGTGCAATCCGCAAAAAGTGTTGCTGCTCCGGCCACTGCTGAATTACTAAAAGAAACTGCAAAAAATTCAAAAATATTGGACATCAGGTTATATAAACCGCTCCTTTCTGAAGGTTGTGTCCCTTTAAAGACACAAAGTACAAAAAAAGCTAAAGAATTAAGCTAAAGAGCGAGCTGGCCGGGAACATTCTCAGGTCAAGTAGGAAGGGTCTTATACCCCGCAGGTGGGGGGCTCTCAAGGTTTGGTTGCCATGATATGTGGAGCTGAGCTGTCACAAGCCCTGGGAGCCACTATGCAAACGCAGCAGCGGCCACGGCTCAGACGGGGGGCTTCCCTGCATCCTAACATGTTACCTGCAGCCGTCCAGCATGGGGCAGTCACCCAGACTGATGGGGCAGCTCTCTTGGGTGCTCAGCTTGTAGCTGACAATGGGCCACATCTTCATCCTCCAGGTTCTCCATTCTCCTTGTATGGAGCCTGAACAGCAGCGCATGGGACTGTACGGCCTCTGTGCGCTGCGTGTGCGTGGCGGTATTATCCCCATACGAAATCCAATGGAGCGCGAGGCAGAAGTAATACCACCATGGTCACCCTTGATGCATCTAATGTAACCCTCAGCAGTACAGAGTCAGGCCTCGTTCACACTTGCGTATTTTAGTCAGAAAATCTTCTCAGCTTTTTCTCCACTCCAAAAAAGACGACTCAAGACGTAACCGAGAGGGTCTCAATGGCTCTACATGACATATAGTAGCATAAATAGGATTACTTATGGAGACGCAGGGGCCGTGCTGGAACTTGTATTTCTTCAGCAATTACAGAGCTGGTTCTGCAGCATATGGAGGAATTCAGATGGTCAGCGTGACGATCAGGGCCCGGCAATCGCTTCCGTGCACGAGTCTGTTCTCCGATGCAAAAAAAAGATAAATAGTTCCCAAGTGACTTTTCCCAAACTCCCTCCAGTTTATTGGAAGAGGCGAGAGATTCTTCTGTCACCCCGGTGAATGATGTGGACGCTCTGCTCCTGGCGCGCCGCCAAGCACATGGTTACTGGTTAAGGAGAAAATGTAATAAGTGGTGTTTTTATTGCCAAATGCCTTGTGAATGAGTCATGAGCATTTCCTCTGCCTCCCCAAAGTCTTAAATACTATCACTCCCGAAGAATCCCCCCCCCCCAAGGATTCTTCTACAGGACTTAACGGTCTAGAAGGGTGCGAATCCCCGGTGTCACAGGACGGTCATCAGCACGCTGCGGGAAAACCTTATACAAAAGGATAACAAAAATAAAGATCCTGCTAATATTCATAGATATACAGTATATATAGCAAACAACCCCGCTTTATGGGCCAGCACCTGGTCAGTCCACCCTTAAAGGGGTCGTCCATTCTTGCCAATTCCACAGAGAGATGGAACTAAGCACCAACCTCAGGAAGCCAGGCACTGACCAGCACGACCGCGCTCCCATCGCAGTGAACTGGAGCGTAGCAGAACAATCTACACCGCTTCCGTAACGCCCGAATTTCAGAAACCGCCTCGCTTTCTCTGCTCCGCTCCCATTCACTGCAATGGGAGTTACGGAAACAGCGGAGCGCCGTCCTGCTCAGCAGCTTCCTTAAGCCTGGCTACCTGCGGTCGGTGCTTGGGCCTATCCTGCACTTTCCAACCTCTTTTTAGCTTTTTGTTTTTATTTTTTACTCCCTGCCTCCGCGGAGTCATAACTTTTTTAATTTTCCGCTCATCTAGCCGTATGAGGACTTGTTTTTTTTGCAGGTCAATTTGCACTGCATACAATGTAGTGGGAAGCTTGAAAAAAAAAAATGGAAAAAAAAGCTATTCTACCACCTAGTTTTATGGGTTTTGTTTTTACGGCGTTCTCTAGGAGACAAAACTGACCTGTTCCCGTTATCCTCCTGGTCAGTACAGTTACAGTGATACCACATTTATATCGTTTTTCTTGTGTTAATACTGAAAAAAAAGTTTAAAAACATTTTTTTCTTGCATTGCCATATTCCGACCCCTGTATCTCTTTATATTTACGTCTGTGGGGCTGTGTGGGGGCTCAAGTTTTGTGGGGGCGATCTGTGGTTTTTGTGTATGACTTTTTCATCACTTTTTATTTAACTTTTTTGGGATGTGAAATTTTATTTATTAAACTTGAATACAGTTTGCGCAAGTTTATTGGGCAGACTAGATGGGCCGAATGGTTCTTATCTGCCGACACATTCTATGTTTCTATGAGCAAACAAGGGGGATTTGAATCTTTAGATCTTTTAATTTTTTTATATTTTTAAAACCTTTTTTCACTTTTTACACTCCTTTTTAGTCCCCCTAGGGGACTTTAACATGTGATCGCTTCGCCTATAGTTTGCAATATTTAACACTGTAGCCTATGGGAGTTTCAGTGCCACAGGCAGGCCCTGATAGGAACTACACTATTACAGGTCTCAGAGCCTTCAGAAGGCCATAGCAACCAAACTGCTCCCTCGCTCTTGGCGAAGGGGAACCATTTGGTCCTCGGGAGCGCAGCTCTTCCGGGAAACAACCACTCAACTGCCATGAGCACAACCGACATGGCGTCTAATGGGTTAAATGTCCGTGATCAGCATCATCACCTCCAGGTGTCTGCTGTGTAAAACAGCAGGCCCCCTATGGCTATGACGACCACTCACCTCCTGAGTGGACACCAACTATAAAGTCCCCATACATGTACAGCACAAGTCTTAAAAGCGTTAAAGGACGTCTGTCGCCCCCAAAATCGGTTTCAAACTAATTATTCTGCCATGTAAGGTAGGTAACTGTACCTTTCTCGTGGACATCCTCTCCACTAATCCTGAGATATGCTTTACTTTAATGTAAGGTTTTTGGTGCACCGTGGGCTGCCATGTGTGGTGCACCATCGCTCCTCTATAATGCTGCTCAGCACCTACCATCGGGTTTGACTGACGGCCCCTGAGATTTCAGAGCTGGTAGCAATGATAAAGGCGATGCCAGGTGCACCAAAAAGAACAGCCCTGCCCATGGTGCACCGAAAACCCTAAAAATCTAAAGTAGTAAGGATTACAAGGGCGGATTTTCACAAGAAAGTTTACATGGCAGTATGCTAATTAGAAACTGATTTTGGTGCCTTAGGCTTCTATATAAAAAAAAATTCTATTGGAGGCATCTATCATATCTCCCCCTCCTTCCTCCTGGGTGGGGCTTATGCTGCCGTTTCTCTGGCTGGGAGGGAGTAAACACATCCCACCTTTATGTATAAACTCCACCCACTCTTTAGCAGGGACAGAACCAGTGGGTGAATGACTCCTGACAGATTTGAGGCCCCCGCTCACTGAATAAAAAATTTATATAAACGCAAATTTTTTTTAAACTTTGTTTCTCAGGACGCTGGATACAGCCTGCAGTATAAAGAAGGGAGGTTTACATTCTGTTGGTCATGGCTACGTCCCGGTTTCTGTATATCACTGCACTCATCACACAGTGGTTTTATACTGTATGGCCTTGTCTTAGGGTTCAGCTGCAGAACTCTGGTCTGGGGGGCTGTAGCACCGGGGGGAAGGGGATTCGAGACCCCTTTAAGTTTTAAAGTGATTGGATTAAGTTTGAATCAACTTCTGGGGAGTTGGCAGAGGTCGCTGCGCTCACAGCTGCTTCCACTACTCCACACAGGCGGACATTTTTTCCTTTTCTGTATTTACAGCGTTTTCCACCGGCGTGCCGTACATGATATGGAAATGTGATACAATATGATTTCCAACCATCTGTTGTACTGGAGGGAGCCGCGAGCCGTCAGAGCGGAGTTAACCCTTTCCTTCGGGGAGGGGATAAAACGCGGCGGGCAGCATCCATTATTATCGGCGATGCCGTCTGCTCCCTCGGGAGAAGGCAGCTTTTCAGCTCTCTTAAGGATTGCCTCATTAGCAAACGTGACAGCAGATTTTCCGATTGTCCTGAGCCGCTACAAATCCCTTATGTGTGTTTAATTGTGGTTTTCCTCCATGCTAACGCGCATTAGAATTGCGGCTTTTTTTGTCAGACAAATGATCGGGCCATCAGCAGGGACGCCGGGCCCGGGAACAGACTTCTCTGTATTTCCACTGGTTTCAATTAGGAAGACGGCAGTTCTGGGTTCTGCCGGCCTCCTGAGATACATCAAGGGTAAAATATGCAGATTATTATACGTGTTACCTATATATCAGTGGAAGCCAGGCGCGGCTGCTGAATACATAACTTGACCCATATTCCTGGACTTGTTTGAATTAGGTTTGCCTGCAGTAGAGCAGAAGTGCCGCGCGCTCCTGGTGGGAGCCATTCATTTCAGGAATACAAAGTCCGCTGCCGCGGACGGAGCAACCTCCGCACAGTGTCTGGCGGACAACTCACCGAAGGACGGTCCTGCTGTAGTCCCTGCTGATGTGACTCCAGAGAGGCCCAAAACATCAGCCGGACCACTGTTAAACCAGCAGCGTGCAGGTTAAGGGTACGCCCACACTGAACGTAATTTATGGCGGGGTAAAATCACTACGAAATCCGCATCACTTACATGAATTTTTCCCGAATTTTTCAGTTTGTGGATGAGATTTCTGGAAATCCCCGGTGGCAAATCTGCAGCGTTTCCACAGACACTTCCCAGTTTAATGTCAATAAAATGTAATTAAAAAAATTTCGGAAACCACCTAAAAGAATCGGAGCTTCCGTCTCTCGGCATTTTCAAGACCTCTGCTGGCGGCCAGTGAATATTGTTCTTTCCATCTAGACTCTTACATCTGAGTGTCCTATATAAATAACAGGAGGAGCGGCTGCGGAAAGGTGCGACACTGACCGTAATAAACTTAAAGGCGTTGTCCGACCCCCCAGAAACGGAATGAGCTCCTGAGACACTGTGTGAACTGTGCGCTGTCCGCGGCGGAGGCGGACCGGAAGTGATGACAAAACAATCACTTGTGTGGCCCTGACCAGAGCCAAGCCGATCGTACAGAAACGTGAGCCACTCGGGGACACGTCACAAATAATAACCCTGCTTGCTTTGGGCTACGACTCGCCCATATTTTTCTATTACATTTGCTTCTGCACATTTCAGCAGGCGTGACTTTTCTTTCCGTTTATCGACTTGTGGAATTCATATCAGCTTTTTTGCAACACAAATATCTAAACAGTAATTTGCGCCATTTTTTATACTGTTCATATTTCTAACCTGTTGACGTGATCCTTCAGGTGATGATCGCCGTGATGACCCCTAAGAAGTGAAGGTTTTATGTTTTTAAATAAGGCTACATCCACACCAGCGTTTTCAATTTCGGCTATTGAGATCCATCAGAGGAAAACCAGAATGAATTCCGTTCCGTTTCATTGCATTCCCACAACGCACACAAAAGCGCAGCGATTTTCAGAGCAAGACGGATCCGTCATGACGCGCAATGAAAGTCAATGGGGACGGATCCGTTTTCTCTGACACAATCGAAAACGTCTCCTATTGACTTTGAGTGGAGTTCATGACGGATCCGTCTTGGACATGTTACACATAATACAACCGGATCCGTTTATAATGGATGCAGGCGGTTTTATTATCATAACGGATCCAGCAAAAACACTGGTGTGAAAGTAGCCTAATGTGTGCGCAAGAAAGTGTAATTTACACCAAACCATTGCAATCTTGCTACATTTTTTGTAAATGTTTTTCTTTTTTTATTGGACATTTTATGCTGTATCCGCACACAGTCGCTACGTGAAGAGTCGGCTCAGGGGTCATTCTAGGTCCCCAGACTTCGATCCTTTGCTCATGTCACGGTCACTCTTGAGTATGGCAAGCAAAGAGTTACCTGGCTAGTAATGGAGGGACCATAAGATACCCGAGCACCCGCCCCGGACGGCACAGAACACCCGTGCAGGGCATATATAGACACATACTGGGGGCCATTCAGGGGCCCAGTCCACGTATCCAATGCAGACAATCCTCTGTGAGATGAACTCAGCAGCGGCACAAACAGTTTGTTACAATGTGTTAGGGGAAATGTATCAGCCTGGCGTTCGGGCTGTTTACGTCCCTTATAATAATCTAGACTGGATATAATTGTAACAAAGCCTCAGCTGTGAGACCTATAACAGTATAACAGTCACATAAACAGGGGTGGACGTCTTCTACAATCTCCCTTCCAAACCCAGACAGGAACATGGCGGCACGTTTTTCCATAAGGAGGCAGATTGTGTCCACGGGAAAGAATGGCACAACAGCCGTCGGTGGAGAGAGCCGGCCGGGACGGGGCACAGTGCAATGTACCATGGGCCCCCTCTGGACGGCTTTCTGGGAGGGTGGGAGGAGAAGAATTGGCCGCCTCATTTCTTTTTTTGCTGGATGCGCCTGTGTTTCAAAAAAGAACCAAAAACAATTTCCCAAACTAACGAGGAGACACTTTACAAGCCGAACCCAAGTCTCCTGCGCAGGAACTGTCACCGAACTGCTTTTAATGAAGAAAACTCAGCTTGCAAAGTAAGCGGATTGAGGGGGAGAAAAAAAACTCGGATACCCAGCGAGGAGTCAGCAGATGCTTTTCCAGGCGCCGAGAGATGAGTCTAATTGAGGCTGACGCATGACAGACTCGTGTGTACAGCACTGCCCGGGCTGCGAGCGAGGACGCTGACAAAGGGCAAACGGTGCGTGGCAGCAGGTCCTGCCCTGGTCTGGCCTGGCATGGTACGCTCGCACCGCCTGTCAGGAGGCATCATCAGGGCTAATGAAGGGCCGGCAGATCAGACCGTGCTCCATGGAGCCTCCTCCTCCTCCTCTTGCTGCTTGGTTAAGAGTGTGTGACACGTGTTTAAAAATTAATGCGCTCTAATCAATTTAAAAGTTAGACAAGTCTAGTCCTCTATGCAGGGAGAGGATAATCAGCGGCGCCTGCAACTCCATCTTAGCGCAGGCGAGTGAGATTTGTGGCAGGGAGACGTCAGCCCTTCACGCGGCAGACGCCTCATTAAACAGAGGCAGACATTACTGGCTGCGGCACGGACTTCATTGTGCGTAGCGTCATTGTCTGGTGGAAGGAGAATCTTCGGCCCAGTCTGAGGTCCAGAGCTCTGGGTCAGGTTCTCATTAAGAAGATCTCTGGACTTTGCTCCATTCAGCTTTCCCTCCACCCTGACCGGTCTCCCCGTCCCCCCAGCATGATGCTGCCACCGCCATGCTTTACTGGAGGGATGGTATTGGGCAGAGGATGAGCGGCGCCTGGTCTCCTCCAGACATGATGCTGCCCCCACCATGCTTTACTGGAGGGATGGTATTGGGCAGGGGATGAGCGGCGCCTGGTCTCCTCCAGACATGATGCTGCCACCACCATGCTTTACTGGAGGGATGGTATTGGGCAGGGGATGAGCAGCGCCTGGTCTCCTCCAGACATGATGCTGCCACCACCATGCTTTACTGGAGGGATGGTATTGGGCAGAGGATGAGCGGCGCCTGGTCTCCTCCAGACATGATGCTGCCACCACCATGCTTTACTGGAGGGATGGTATTGGGCAGGAGATGAGCGGCGCCTGGTCTCCTCCAGACATGATGCTGCCACCACTATGCTTCACTGTAGGGATGGTATTGGGCAGGAGATGAGCGGCGCCTGGCCTCCTCCAGACATGATGCTGCCACCACCATGCTTCACTGTAGGGATGGTATTGGGCAGGTGATGAGCGGCGCCTGGTCTCCTCCAGACATGATGCTGCCACCACCGTGCTTTACTGGAGGGATGGTATTGGGCAGAGGATGAGCGGCGCCTGGTCTCCTCCAGACATGATGCTGCCACCACCATGCTTTACTGGAGGGATGGTATTGGGCAGAGGATGAGCGGCGCCTGGTCTCCTCCAGACATGATGCTGCCACCACCATGCTTTACTGGAGGGATGGTATTGGGCAGGAGATGAGCGGCGCCTGGTCTCCTCCAGACATGATGCTGCCACCACCGTGCTTTACTGGAGGGATGGTATTGGGCAGGTGATGAGCGGCGCCTGGTTTCCTCCAGACATGATGCTGCCACCACCATGCTTCACTGTAGGGATGGTATTGGGCAGGTGATGAGCGGCGCCTGGTCTCCTCCAGACATGATGCTGCCACCACCGTGCTTTACTGGAGGGATGGTATTGGGCAGGGGATGAATGGCGCCTGGTTTCCTCCAGACATGATGCTGCCCCCGCCATGCTTCACTGTAGGGATGGTATTGGGCAGGTGATGAGCGGCGCCTGGTCTCCTCCAGACATGATACTGCCACCGCCATGCTTCACTGTACGGATGGTATTGGGCAGGTGATGAGCGGCGCGTGGTCTCCTCCAGACATGATGCTGCCACCACCATGCTTCACTGTAGGGATGGTATTGGGCAGGTGATGAGCGGCGCCTGGTCTCCTCCAGACATGATGCTGCCACCACCATGCTTCATTGTAGGGATGGTATTGGGCAGGTGATGAGCGGCGCCTGGTCTCCTCCAGACATGATGTCGCCACCGCCATGCTTCACTGTAGGGATGGTATTGGGCAGGTGATGAGCGGCGCCTGGTCTCCTCCAGACATGATGTCGCCACCACCATGCTTCACTGTAGGGATGGTATTGGGCAGGTGATGAGTTGCGCCTGGTCTCCTCCAGACATGATGCTGCCCCCACCATGCTTCATTGTAGGGATGGTATTGGGCAGGTGATGAGCGGCGCCTGTTCTCCTCCAGACATGATGTCGCCACCGCCATGCTTCACTGTAGGGATGGTGTTGGGCAGGAGATGAGTGGCGCCTGGTCTCCAGACATGATGCTGCCACCGCCATGCTTCACTGTAGGGATGGTATTGGGCAGGTGATGAGCGGCGCCTGGTCTCCTCCAGACATGACGCTGCCACCACCATGCTTCACTGTAAGGATGGTATTAGGCAGGTGATGAGCGACTCCTGGTCTCCTCCAGACATGATGCTGCCACCACCATGCTTCACTGTAAGGATGGTATTGGGCAGGTGATGAGCGGCGCCTGGTCTCCTTCAGACATGATGCTGCCCCCACCATGCTTCACTGTAAGGATGGTATTGGGCAGGTGATGAGCGGCGCCTGGTCTCCTCCAGACATGATGCTGCCCCCACCATGCTTCACTGTAAGGATGGTATTGGGCAGGTGATGAGCGGCGCCTGGTCTTCTCCAGACATGATGCTGCCACCACCATGCTTCACTGTAAGGATGGTATTGGGCAGGTGATGAGTGGCGCCTGGTTTTCTCCAGAAATGATGTTGCCACCACCATGCTTCACTGTAAGGACGGTATTGGGCAGGTGATGAGCGGCGTCTGGTCTCCTCCAGACATGATGTTGCCCCCACCATGCTTCACTGTAAGGATGGTATTGGGCAGGTGATGAGCGGCGCCTGGTCTCCTCCAGACATAACACTTAGAACTGAGGCTAAAAAGCTCCATCTTGGTTTCATCAGCACAGAGAATCTTGTTTCTCACAGTCTGAGGGTCATTTAGGTGATTTTTTACAAACTCCGGGCGGCTTCCCTGTGTCTGTTACTGAGCAGAGGCTTCTTTCCGGCCGCTCTGGAGGAGGCTGCAGTGATGGTTGACTTTCTGGAAGTTTCTCCCATCTACACACATGATCTTGGGTCATCCCAAGGCCCTTAGTTTGGTGCGGTGGACAGCTAAAGCTAGAGTCCAGGTTCTTCTTCTTCTTCCATATAATAATTATGGAGACCACTGTGCTCCTGGACACTCTCAGTGCAACAGAAATGTTTTGTCCCTTTCTCCAGATCTGTTCCTCCACACAATCCTGTCTCTGAGCGGTACAGGCAGTTCTTTCCTCCTTGGCTTGGTTTTTGCTCTGATATATATATCGTCAGCTGTGAGATCTTATATAGACAGGGCCGTGTCTTTCCAAATCATGTCCAATCCATGGAATTTGCCTCGAGTAAAGGGGCCGAAGACTTGTGTCCCGAGTAAAGGAGCTGAAGACTTCTATCAATGTGAGATGTCAGTTTTGCCTTTGCAGTAAATTAGTAATGATTTCTTCTGTTCTTTCTGATTATGAGGTGTTGAGGGAAGACTGATGGGGGAACTGATAGCACAAGGAGCAAGAGAACAAAATAGGAGAAAAGTGAAAGGGTGCGACGACTTTCCGAATGTATTTTATGTTACAGCGCAGCGACCCATGACCAAAAGACAATCAATCAATGTCGATCAATGTGAGGTACTGATGTACTAAATGGTAAAACACTAGCGGATACTTCCACTGAAAGAGACTCAAGGACACTGGTGAACAGGAAACTTAACTTTAGTGACCAATGCCAGGCAGCTGCTGCCAAAGCAAATAAAATAATGTGACAAGGGCAATCTAAACGTACAAATCTATGAGCGGACAGCACAAAGATCTTCATACCGATTGTATTATATCTTCACCTGTAACCAGGACAAAGGGCGTCCTCAACATCTACAGGTGTGAATCATCATTGACAGGATTCTTTACTGTAAGAGCAGTGAGGTCATGGGTCTCTCTGACACGGCAGCTGGTGGTGGCCAATTCACTGCACAAGGTGTAGAGGGGTCTGGAGGTTATGGGTGCTGGGTTTCTAAGGATTTATTATGATTTGGCATCTGGAAGGAATTTTTTCCCTCATATGGGGCCAATAGCGACCACCTCAGAGCGGTCTCTGCCTTCCTCTGGATATACAGAATGGGATTATAGATGGGACTTGGGTAATATGATGGACCTGGATCTTTTCTTAACTTCTTAGGATACTTGGGGAAGGGACTATGCGGCCATGGCAGCGTTCTGCTCAGTGCAGACTGTCCGCCCCCGTAAGATATTTTATCTCCAAGCTCCCTACACATATCTTTTTTTTTTTATCAGTTAATTTTTTTGACAGAGAAACTGTAAGCATACAGCAAAAATACTTACATCGAGGTACAATAAAGTATAAGTACTACAACGTGCAATAAAACATTCCCTACACAGATATTCAGTGTCGGACCGGGGTATCTAGGGACCACCAGTAAAATGTATTTTGGGGCCCACCGTACGGATACATTTAAATATAAAAAATAATCTAACAAGTTTTTTATATGAACATAAGCTGGTTGAGGTGCTGTACATTGTATATATGTATGTAGTGTACTAAGGCTACTTTCACACTTGCGGCAGGACGGATCCGACAGGCTGTTCACCATGTCGGATCCGTCCTGCAGCTATTTCGCCGTGCCGCCGCTCCGTCCCCATTGACTATAATGGGGACAGGGGCGGAGCTCCGGCGCAGCACGGCGAAAGGCCGCCGGACTAAAATTACTGCATGTCAGGCTTTTTAGCCCCTGTCCCCATTATAGTCAACGGGGACGAAGCGGCCGTCCGGCGGCACGGCGAAATAGCCGCAGGACGGATCCGACACGGTGAACAGCCTGTCGGATCCGTCCTGCCGCAAGTGTGAAAGTAGCCTAAATCTAATGTGTTATGTGCCACTTGTGCAAGGGGTGGGAGACTAGGGGCCCACCTTGCTCAGGGGCCCACCGGGGGATTCCCCTGTACACCCTGTGGGCCAGTCCGAGCCTGCATATATTCACCTCTCTCCACCCTGAATACATCGCTCCCTTCTGATGGTTCATTGTGGCCTGGTTTCCCCCGAGCAGCAGGTTTCTTATATTTTTTTTATCATGACAGATATTTATGACACGCCTTAAAGGGGTTGTCCGGGTTCAGAGTTGACAATATTTAGGACACGCCTTAAAGGGGGTGTCCGGGTTCAGAGTTGACAATATTTAGGACACGCCTTAAAGGGGTTGTCTGGGTTCAGAGTTGACAATATTTATGACACACCTTAAAGGGGGTGTCCGGGTTCAGAGTTGGCAATATTTAGGACACGCCTTAAAGGGGGTGTCCGGGTTCAGAGTTGACAATATTTAGGACACGCCTTAAAGGGGTTGTCTGGGTTCAGAGTTGACAATATTTATGACACACCTTAAAGGAGTTGTCCGGGTTCAGAGTTGACAATATTTAGGACACGCCTTAAAGGGGTTGTCTGGGTTCAGAGTTGACAATATTTATGACACACCTTCAGAGTTGAACCCGGACATACCCAGAATTTCCCCCAGGCAGCCCCCCTCGGATGTTGGCATCAGAGCATTTCGTACCCTCCCTTGCCGAGCGCTGGATTGCACAGGGCAGGTTTGTTTACTTTGCTACACTGCCAGGTGGAGGCTTCCGCCCAGAAGAGTGCTCGGTGACGTCACCGTCTCTGATGGGCCGGCTTTAGCGCTGCCCTAGCCGTTTTACAGGCTAGGGCAGCGCTAAAGCCCACCCATCAGTGCGGTATGTCACTGGATCTCCTAAAAAATGCCTTTTCCCTGCGAGATTCAGCGCAGGGCAAAGGAGAGCATCACATGCTCCAATGCCAACATCAGGGGGGCTGCCTGGGTGAAAATATGGGTATATCCGGGTTCAGCTCTATACCCGGACAACCCCTTTAAAGGGTAATTCCATCTCCATCAAAAATACACAGAATAAAGCTACAGGTGACCTATACTAAAGAGCCAAGGAACCTGACGACTTTTGTATGGATTTTGTGTCATTTACATAAAGAGCTGCTTCACATTCCTGCTGGTGGTCACTGGAGGCCGACTGAGGTTTAAGACATGTGATCTTCTGGCTAAGCTCCCACAATACACTGCTCTATGGTAACAGTAAAACAGCGAGTCAGCATTTAGCTTTAGGTGTGAATGGAGAAGAAGTAACTCAAAACCAGAATAATATACAGTGGATATAAAAAGTCTACACACCCCTGTTAAAATGTCAGGTTTCTTTGCTGTAAAAAAAAAATGAGACAAAGATAAATCATTTCAGAACTTTTTCCACCGTTAATGTGACCTATAAACTGTACAACTCAATTGAAAAACAAACTGGAATCTTAGGTGGAGGGAAGAAAAAAATATTGTGGTTGCATAAGTTTGCACACCCTCTTATAACTGGGGATGTAGCAGAATAAAGCAATCACATTCAGAATCCTGTTAGGAGTCAGCATACACCGGCCATCATGTAAAGGGCCTCTGATTAACCCCAGATAAAGCTCAGCCGCTCTAGTTGGTCTTTCCTGAAGTTTCCTTAGTCGCATATCACAGCAGAAGCCACGGTCCACAGAGAGCTTCCAAAGCATCAGAGGGATCTCATTGTTAGAAGGTATCAGTCAGGAGAAGGGGACAAGAGAATGTCCAAGGCATTAGATCTACCATGGAAATATGGCCCAACAGTGACATTACCAAGAACTGGACGTCCCTCCAAAGCTGATGAAAAGACGAGAAGAAAACTGGTCTGGGAGGCGACCAAGAGGCCGACAGCAACATTACAGGAGCTGCAGGAAAATCTGACAAGTCCTGGCTGTGTGGTCCATGTGACAACAATCTCCGTATTCTTCATATGTCTGGGCTATGGGGCAGAGCGGCAAGACGAAAGCCTCTTCTTACCAAGAAAAACATCCAAGCCGGGCGACATTCTGCAAAAACACATCTGAAGCCTCCCAAAAGCTTGTGGGAAAAGGTGTTATGGTCTGATGAAACCAAGGTTCAACTTTTTGGACATAATTCCAAAAGATATGTTTGGCGCAAAAACAACACAGCACACCCCCCCCCCCCCAAAAAAAAAACATCCCCACAGTGAAGCATGGTGGGGGCAGCATCATGCCAAGGGGCTGCTCTTCTTCAGCTGGAACTGGGGCCTTAGTTAAACTAGAGGGAATTCTGAACAGGTCCAAATACCAGTCAATATTGGCCGAAAACCTTCAGGCTTCTGCTAGAAAGCTCAACATGAAGAGGAACTTCATCTATCAGCAGGACAACGACCCAAAGCATATATCCAAATCAACCAAGGAATGGCTTCACCAGAAGAAGATGACAGTTTCGGAATGGCCTGGCCAGAGCCCAGACCTGAATCCGAATAACAATCTGTGGGGTGATCTGAAGAGGGCTGTGCCCAGGAGATGCCCTCGCAATCTGTGGGGTGATCTGAAGAGGGCTGTGCCCAGGAGATGCCCTCACAATCTGTGGGGTGATCTGAAGAGGGCTGTGCCCAGGAGATGCCCTCGCAATCTGTGGGGTGATCTGAAGAGGGCAGTGCCCAGGAGATGCCCTCGCAGTCTGTGAGGTGATCTGAAGAGGGCTGTGCCCAGGAGATGCCCTCGCAATCTGTGGGGTGATCTGAAGAGGGCTGTGCCCAGGAGATGCCCTCGCAATCTGTGGGGTGATATGAAGAGGGCAGTGCCCAGGAGATGCCCTCGCAGTCTGTGAGGTGATCTGAAGAGGGCAGTGCCCAGGAGATGCCCTCGCAATCTGTGAGGTGAGCTGAAGAGGGCTGTGCCCAGGAGATGCCCTCGCAATCTGTGGGGGTGATCTGAAGAGGGTAGTGCCCAGGAGATGCCCTCGCAGTCTGTGAGGTGATCTGAAGAGGGCAGTGCCCAGGAGATGCCCTCGCAATCTGTGAGGTGATCTGAAGAGGGCTGTGCCCAGGAGATGCCCTCGCAATCTGACAGATCTGGAGGGTTTCTGCAAAGAAGAGTCAAAATGTGCCATGCTGATAGACTCCTACCCAAAAAGACTGAGTGCTGGAATAACATCAAAAGGGGCTTCAACAAAGTATTAGGTTTGTGCAACCAGATTATTTTATTTTTATATTTTCTTCCCTCCACCTAAAAGATTTCAGTTTGTTTTTCCATTGAGTTGTACAGTTTATAGGTCACATTAAAGGTGGAAAAAGTTCTGAAATGATTTATCTTTGTTTTTTTACATCACAGAAACCGGACATTGTAACAGGGGCGTGTAGACTTTTTATATCCACTGTAAATGCAAAGTGACTCCACGTATGCTATGGATGTGAATTTGAGGAGCTCTCCTTTAAAAGGGTTTTCTGAGATTTTCATATTGATAGATCATCAGTATCAGATTGGGGGGGGTCTGACTCCCTGCACTCCTTTTGATCTGCTGATTGAAGCAACTGCAGCACTTCGGTGGGTGCCACGGCGTCTTCCTAGGCCACGTGATGTCACACTCATCGGTCACGTGCTCTAGGCGCAGCTCATTCCCATTTAGTGGGTGGGGTCGAGCTGCAATAACAAGCACCGCCACTTTACAATGGACGGCGCTGTGCTTGGTGAGGGCCCTGGGCCAAATCCATTCAGTGACACTTTGGGTCCACACTCCTACGTACACTCCACCTTTGTCCGTGGACTCTGCGACGTCTTGACTCACTGCTTCAGATTATTTTTCTAAATTTGGCAGAAAAGATTGTGTCGTAAATCGTTTGGTGACTGAACGCAGAGCAGTCCGCTAATGGAAAACATGCCGGCAAATTAAAGTCAAATAGCGTTAAGAACTAATAATTTCACAGAATATTGTACGACGACACATAAAATGCAGCATGTTGGGTTTTTATGTGATTTCTATAAAAAATTTGTGGGGCGTCAGGCAAGCGGCATGGAATGCGGATTATCATTTTATAAAAGAAACAGCTACGTAACAGACATAAATGGCGAAAAATCTACTGATGTCCAACCGACCACTGTGCCAGGCATGAGGTTCTGCGCCAGGCACGAGGTTCTGCGCCAGGCACGAGGCTCTGCGCCAGGCACGAGGCTCTGCGCCAGGCACGAGGTTCTGCGCCAGGCACGAGGCTCTGCGCCAGGCACGAGGTTCTGCGCCAGGCACGAGGTTCTGCGCCAGGCACGAGGTTCTGCGCCAGGCACGAGGCTCTGCGCCAGGCACGAGGTTCTGCGCCAGGCACGAGGTTCTGCGCCAGGCACGAGGCTCTGCGCCAGGCATGAGGTTCTGCGCCAGGCATGAGGTTCTGCGCCAGGCATGAGGTTCTGCGCGCCTCCTGTCTCAGGGCCATCCCTGGTTACTGGCGAAATGATAAACGGACTAACCTGAGGTTTCTCGGTCCTTATGCACAATCTGATCCTGTAAACCTTAGACAAAGAGGACCAATCACAAACAGACCGCTGGACACGTGACTTCTCATAGTTCAGGAGAAGACGCCATCAGGATTTTTGGTCAGAGCCTGTGACGAGGGGAAGCAGCCATGGCGTCCAAGCTGTTTCCGCTCCCATTTCCTGTGAAGATTAGCACCTGCCGCTGACCTAAAACTGGCACCGGTTACTGAAAGCTGCGATGAAAATAGCTCGCCCTCATCGGTGACGCTGCCAAGAAAGAGACGTCGACGCGAGCCCCCGGCAGAATGTGACTGCGGCACGGGCGGATTTGTTTCTGGATAAACGCGCTGCCACCGAGACTGAGTCACTTGGAAAAATAATTATTTTTAGGGGGATGAGGCATTCCCTTCCTGCAATTACAGTAAAATTATTGGGACGTGCTATTTAGAATTCTACAATGTTACTTTTAATTATTTACTAAAAATATAAATAAAATATTGAAATTTAAATAAATAAAGTCCATAAAAATCCATTATCACATGCGGAAACGTGCAGATACTAGACGGAGGCAGCACCAGGGGACAGGTGGCAGTGGGCGGACCCTTGTCATCGGCAGGCTCACTTCTTGTCACGTGACCATTAAAGGGGGCGGCTCTCTGCCAGGGACTGGGTTGGCTCCCTTTTTCATCACATGGGGGGGGGGATAGTTAAAAACAGTGGAGTAACCAATGAATCCAAATCAAACCCACTACATGCACGACTGATACCATTTTCCATGATTGCAACAATGTTTGGAAATCGGATACCAATAAACTCCATGTGTTACAAAACAGTTGATACATTGTTTAGGAACTCATTAACAGGGAAATCATACAAATATTGATCTCTACAATCTTGGACCGCTGCTGACTGCCAAAAACTACGGTGACCCACAACTTCCCTGAGGCCACCCATGCCAGAAAGCCCCTTACAGAACAGACTGAACAGAGTGATGGTCAAATCAGCAGGACTTTGTTAGGAATCCAGGGGTTGTATCATTGTATGGAGTTGTGTCTATGGCTGGACTTCCCCTTTAAATAGTAAACAGGCATAAAAGGCAAGAAATGACCGTACCCAGCGCCTGTCGCCTCTGATACCGAGAAAACATCCTTCATTTTATGTACTACAGCAGACATTTGGCCAGAGCCGCCCTCCCCCATGGGAGCTCTACAACACGACTAAGGAGGGATTCACCACACAAAGAGAATTTAGGATTCTACTCAAATAACCCTCATCGCTCTGCTCCTGAGAGACAAGGGGGTGAAAGAGGAACGAATCAGAGAAAACCCAAATCTGAGACCTCCGACTCCCAGAAAAGGCAATCTGTGCCCCCGATTCTGGAGGATTATCTGCAGTATTACATGGGTAGTCCTGCAGATAAGGAGTCCAGATAACTTTTATTTTGGCCCCGGATCCCTCGAGGTTAACTCATAGCAGCGCAGAAATACATTGTGGGGACTGCAGAGCACGCGCACAGATTGGAGAGGACTCATGTGACGCATGCACAGCAGTCCTCACAATGTATTTCAGCGCAGGACGCAGTGATCTGGACTCTTTATCTGCAGTACTTCAGCCCCAAAACATGGTGATTTCATTTAATAGGGCACCAGCCTCCAAAACAACCTAAGGGTACTTTCACACTTGCGTTTTTCTTTTCCGGCATAGAGTTCCGTCACAGGGGCTCTATACCGGAAAATAACTGATCAGGCATATCCCCATGCATTCTGAATGGAGAGTAATCCGTTCAGTTTGCATCAGGATGTCTTCAGTTCAGTCGTTTTGACTGATCAGGCAAAAGAGAAAACCGCAGCATCCTACGGTTTTATCTCCGGTGAAAAAAACTGAAGACTTGCCTGAATGCCGAATCCGGCATTTTTTTTCCATAGGAATGCATTAGTGCCGGATCTGGCATTCAAAATACCGGAATGCCGGATCCGTCCTTCCGGTCTGCGCATGCGCAGACCTTTAAAAAAAAAAAAAAAAAAAAAAACGGATCCGTTTTGCCTGATGACACCGGAAAAACGGATCCGGTATTGCAATGCATTTTTATGACTGATCAGGCATTTTTCTGACTGATCAGGATCCTGATCAGTCAGAAAAATGCCTGATCAGTCAGAAAAAATGACATCCGTTTGCATACAGTTTGCCTGATCAGGCAGTCAGTTCAGGCAACGGAACTGCCTGCCGGAATCAAACAACGCAAGTGTGAAAGTACCCTAAGGCAGTACTATAGACCGCTCATCAGTGCCGGTGACGTCACCAGGGGTGCACCTAGACTTTCTGCTGCCTGAGGCGAAAACTGACACGGCGCCGCCTTCCCCCTAAACCCTTTACCACAATGAAAGCACTCATTGCCCATGGCCCTTCCGCTGCCCCCCTCTTGGCCCTGCCTGGTGCTGCCTGAGGCGATGGCCTCACCTGGCCTCATTAATGGTGCCCCCCTGGACGTCACCAGACTCGCTGCTAGGCGGAAGTCTCCACTTCCTATAGTGATGTGAAGCCCGGTACGTCACCGGCACTATACAAGCACAGGCTTGTTGCGATGCAGCACGTCAAAGGGGAGCACCGGAACAAGGAAATGCTTCACCCATATATAGTGAAAGGATAAAGAAGATCCTACATGCCTGAACCCCAAGAACCCCTTTAATATTTACTGGTCAATGACCCCTGGGAACTGGTCGGGGGCATGAGTATTAAGGTTTCATTACTGGGCTCTGTCCTTTACTATGACACATATGAAATCCACAGGCAATACCGCACCATTGTGTGCCTCATCCTAAAGTACTGGATTCATACGGCTTCTAACAAGAGAAACAAAAGTGCAGATTGATGAAAACTGTCTGAAAGAACAACTGTCTTTCTTGCCGATAACAACCAATCACAGCACAGCTTTCATCCTCTGCTCCTGAAAAATGACAGTTGTAGTGCGATTGGTTATTTTGGGTAAAAAAGACAGCCCCATAGAGTCCAACATAAACCGTCCAGGACACAGTAGTTCAAACACCCATGGAATTCATGTGGTACTTATAGGGCACTAATATATAGTTATACTCCTGAATATCGGAGCAGTATTATAGTAGTTATATTCTTGTACATAGGAGCAGTATTATAGCAGTTATATTCTTGTACATAGGAGACAGTATTATAGTAGTTATATTCTTGTATATAGGAGCAGTATTATAGTAGTTATATTCTTGTACATAGGAGGTAGTATTATAGTAGTTATATTCTTGTACATAGGAGCAGTATTATAGTAGTTATATTCTTGTACATAGGAGCAGTATTATAGCAGTTATATTCTTGTACATAGGAGACAGTATTATAGTAGTTATATTCTTGTATATAGGAGCAGTATTATAGTAGTTATATTCTTGTATATAGGAGCAGTATTATAGTAGTTATATTCTTGTACATAGGAGCAGTATTATAGTAGTTATATTCTTATACATAGGAGCAGTATTATAGTAGTTATATTCTTGTACATAGGAGCAGTATTATAGTAGTTATATTCTTGTACATAGGAGCAGTATTATAGTAGTTATATTCTTATACATAGGAGCAGTATTATAGTAGTTATATTCTTGTACATAGGAGGCAGTATTATAGTAGTTATATTCCTGTACATAGGAGCAGTATTATAATAGTTATATTCTTGTACATAGGAGCAGTATTATAGTAGTTATATTTTTGGACATAGGAGCAGTATTATAGTAGTTATATTCTTGTACATAGGAGCAGTATTATAGTAGTTATATTCTTGTACATAGGAGGCAGTATTATAGCAGTTATATTCTTGTACATAGGAGCAGTATTATAGCAGTTATATTCTTGTACATAGGAGCAGTATTAAAGTAGTTATATTCTTGTACATAGGAGCAGTATTATAGTAGTTATATTCCTGTACATAGGAGGCAGTATTATAGTAGTTATATTCTTATACATAGGAGGCAGTATTATAGTAGGTATATTCTTGTACATAGGAGCAGTATTAAAGTAGTTATATTCTTGTACATAGGAGCAGTATTATAGTAGTTATATTCTTGTACATAGGAGCAGTATTATAGTAGTTATATTCCTGTACATAGGAGCAGTATTATAGTAGTTATATTCTTGTACATAGGAGCAGTATTATAGCAGTTATATTCTTGTACATAGGAGCAGTATTATAGTAGTTATATTCTTGTACATAGGAGCAGTATTATAGTAGTTATATTCCTGTACATAGGAGGCAGTATTATAGTAGTTATATTCTTATACATAGGAGGCAGTATTATAGTAGGTATATTCTTATACATAGGAGGCAGTATTATAGTAGTTATATACCTGTACATAGAAGCAGTATTATAGTAGTTATATTCTTGTACATAGGAGCAGTATTATAGTAGTTATATTCTTGTACATAGGAGGCAGTATTATAGTAGTTATATTCTTATACATAGGAGGCAGTATTATAGTAGGTATATTCTTATACATAGGAGCAGTATTATAGTAGTTATATTCCTGTACATAGGAGGCAGTATTATAGTAGTTATATTCTTGTACATAGGAGCAGTATTATAGTAGTTATATTCTTGTACATAGGAGGCAGTATTATAGTAGTTATATTCTTGTACATAGGAGGCAGTATTATAGTAGTTATATTCTTATACATAGGAGCAGTATTATAGTAGCTATATTCTTGTACATAGGAGGCAGTATTATAGTAGTTATATTCTTGTACATAGGAGGCAGTATTATAGTAGTTATATTCTTGTACATAGGAGCAGTATTATAGTAGTTATATTCTTGTACATAGGAGCAGTATTATAGTAGTCCACTGACACACGAGGCTGGCACTACTGCAGCTTCACTTTCCTCTCCACTGCTTTGTGAACCAGGTTATGAATGCACCGCAAACACTATGTTGTTGGTGCTCAATGATGTAAAGTCACTTGTAACATTGTATGTAAAACGAATGAAAACTGTATGGCACTTAGTTAAAGGTTAAAACACCTCCTACAAGCCTAATAAAAGTAGATGTTTTAACCTTTGTGAGTGCCATGTAGTTTTCATTCCTTTTACATAGAATTCTTTAAGTAATGGTTGTAGGACAGCAGATTTGGGAAAACTGACTTTAATGCACTAAAATAATTTTTTGGGTGGATTGAGAAACTAACAAAAAACATTAAAAAGAAATGTCAGCATTTGCCAGAAAAGAAACCTAAGCCGAGCCTCTTCTGCTGGATGTGCCAGCCTGCATCTTGGAGCCCAGGATCGGGCCCTCCGCTTTCTTAAATAAATGCGTCCACTGCTCGTTTGGTGTAAGTGCCAAGGAATCTTTCTGTGGTGAAGCCAGTTTTCCCAGAACTATAAATCCGTCGCTCAGCTCGTTCCCACAAGCTGTTAAAAGCGTTCACCGTCTTGATGCTCAATGACGGTTGTAAGCCAAGGAAGCGGAGCATTAGGATCTTACATGGGACTGGCGGGAGCAGGAAGGATCACAGCACGAGCAGCAGAACATCACTAGAAGGATAGGTAAGGATGGGGGGGGGGGGGGTATTTACACTTTTATAAATAAAGCTGGTTAATTAAAAAAGCATTATTTTTATCTCCAAAGACTCACAATGAGTCAGGACTTTTTCTAGAACAATGCAATTCCGACAAAAAGAACTGGAAACCTAATGCAAAACAGGAGTGCGAAGAAAGCCCATTATAAAGTCTACTTCTATATCCTTCTGTCTTCAAGTTGTC
The DNA here is from genome assembly GCF_014858855.1 of Bufo gargarizans. NCBI lineage: Eukaryota > Metazoa > Chordata > Amphibia > Anura > Bufonidae > Bufo > Bufo gargarizans. The sequence goes on from NW_025334526.1 coordinate 51,978, forward strand.
TCCATGCAGCCTGCGGTATAAAGAACGGAGGGTTTTATTTTGGTTGCCATGTCCTCGGTTAGAACATAGGGTTCCCATTGTTCAGCATGCCATGGCTAGAGACGCTGTGTGCGCAGCTCCATGGTGCCTCCGTATAGCACTGTACGCCCCTCGATCCCTGTGGATGCCATATGACGGAGCCGTACACCATAGGTGCACTATATGACTGTGTGCATGAGCCGTAAGAGGAAGGAAAAAATAAAAGAGAAGAAAACACTGGACTCGTGGTAATAAGAATGAAGAGTAACACATGCTGAACGCTCGTGGCCGCGGCCTCCACTGCCCCTATAATAAGACCTGCCGGGATTCCTGATAGAATTGTCGGCTCGAGATGCGGATCGGTTAATCTTCATCCACGTTGGTAGCGGTCTTTTATTGCTGCATGTTGAAGCCAATTGTAATCTGATTAGCAGCTCCGGGAGCTCATTGTTAATCACTGTCTACATTCATTTACTTGTAGTGTACGCCTCTTGTACTTAGAAATGAAATGCCACCGAGGTCCCCGGCAAATTAAACCGCTGACTGCTCGCTGCGTCCCAGATTTAACTTCAAGTGATGTTTGTCCCACAATGGGGAAGGTGCATCAAATGCTGCGGAGCGGCTCTCCGGCGGCACGTGCACCAGGCGGCCTTTTATCTCGCTGCAATGAGATTCCGACAGCCCCCCGCTAACGGACAGGTTTTAAGCACGCAGCTCTTCAGGCGGCAGAGCGCGCCATTCTTTACAATAAGCTGCATTAACGCAAGGGGAAAAGTGGGGCCGCTGACTGGATAAAGGCTGCTGCCTTGTGGGTTCAGGGTGGAGGGTTCGATTCCGAGCACAGGCAGGAAGATTCCAGACTTGATTACTGGACAATGAACGGAAGGGATATTCCCATGTTTTACAGCGAAGATTCCATCACGGATTGGAAAAGCCTCGACCTCTAGACCACCAACGGGGGCTGCAGTTTTCCCTTCACAGAGGCGCTCCTGGCCATTCTTTTGGCTTGGGTATGGTGTGCAAGAACAAAGACCCCCAAATCAGCACTGAGGCCCCCAGATAGTGAGGGTCCGATCTCTGGGACCTCCGAGTGATATGTCATCACTTTACAAAGTGGGAAAACCCCTTTAAATCCATTTATTTATTTATTTACTAAATAAAACTCTAGGCAGAATATGTTTCTATTCTATTTACAGGACTATGAAGTAGTGAGCAAGAAGCCGGACAGAGGGCGGCAGAAGATGGAGTATACTGGGACCATCACTGGACCGATATTACAGGGGTCTGTACTGGGACCATCACTGGACCGATATTACAGGGGCCTGTACTGGGACCATCACTGGACCGATATTACAGGGGTCTGTACTGGGACCATCACTGGACCGATATCACAGGGGTCTGTACTGGGACCATCACTGGACCGATATTACAGGGGTCTGTACTGGGACCATCACTGGACCGATATTACAGGGGTCTGTACTGGGACCATCACTGGACCGATATTACAGGGGTCTGTACTGGGACCATCACTGGACCGATATTACAGGGGTCTGTACTGGGACCATCACTGGACCGATATTACAGGGGTCTGTACTGGGACCATCACTGGACCGATATTACAGGGGTCTGTACTGGGACCATCACTGGACCGATATCACAGGGGTCTGTACTGGGACCATCACTGGACCGATATCACAGGGGTCTGTACTGGGACCATCACTGGACCGATATTACAGGGGTCTGTACTGGGACCATCACTGGACCGATATCACAGGGGTCTGTACTGGGACCATCACTGGACCGATATCACAGGGGTCTGTACTGGGACCATCACTGGACCGATATCACAGGGGCCTGTACTGGGACCATCACTGGACCGATATTACAGGGGTCTGTACTGGGACCATCACTGGACTGATATTACAGGGGTCTGTACTGGGACCATCACTGGACCGATATTACAGGGGTCTGTACTGGGACCATCACTGGACCGATATTACAGGGGTCTGTACTGGGACCATCACTTGACCGATATTACAGGGGTCTGTACTGGGATCATTACTGGACCGATATTACAGGAGTTTGTACTGGGTTAAACATTTGCTATAAATGTCCTAAATGGTGATTATGGAGTAAATCTACGTGAAGTTTGGGTGTAATCGTGGATAACATATTATTGCCCTCAATGCCCGTCTGCTGCATTAAAAGCCCACAAGATATTGTCTTATATCAGGAAAAGATACGACTTCTAGAGAAGAAGGCATTCATTTCCCATCTGGAGGATACGGCCCAGGGTGGAGCACCAGTTAATGGAAAGATATTAGAAAGTGTGAGAGCGCACATCACACGAGAGATGGGAGATATGAAGGATATGGAGCCTTCAAGCTATTCTTTTCGTGGACCCCGCAGAGAGAACGGGGTCTCCGACTATAAATCATACAGCATTTCTTTACTGTCCAAACCTACTTACGAATCCCAGTCCCATAGGATTTGGTAATGGCTGCTTTATACTGGAGAAAGGGTCGGACATCTGCCCTCTGAAGTATAACACCCGGTCACTGGTATTAATGTGGACCGTGGACCTATAAGAAATCATGAAGCATTGACCACTACAGGGGGGATTGTGGGCACGCTTAGTGACATGGACGGTGGGACAGGGCTCAGCAGCCGCCATCGCCTGTGCTATACACGGTGCAGCCTGGCAATCAGCTCAGGCGTTACCGCTCATTGTTACCTGATGATAATAAAACGCCTGCTACACAAGCTGGAACATAAAGGTTGTCTCTCCGTCTCTCCTGCAAGTGGTTAACATGTGCCAACCGGGTTAGGGGTCTTGTGGAGGGGCCATTTCTGTCCGATGTAATGTTATAGGGCATATCTAATACAGTATCATATACATATGCCAAGGCCACAGGAGGCGCCGGTACAGGTACTTGTGCCTCTGAACATTTAGGGTGACGTCCATTATTCAGATAACGAACCGGTGACTAATTGGCGGGCAGCGATAGTGGGGGACATTAATAAACAGGCGCTGTAATCAGAAGCTAGCCATATAGCAGGGCATGAATATTTCAGCGAGTTGCCATGTCAGGAGACATGAATGTTTAATCCCCGTCACCCCTGTCACTACAGGTTACAGACATCACCCCGCACCCTCTGCACATATGGACCACATTACAATAAAGGAGAACACCCCCTGTACAAATGGCCACAGACCGGGTCTATAATCTGCCGCTGACTGAACGCAGGTAACTCAAGGCTCAACCAGTGTCTAATGGGATTATTCTCTCCTATTGTATAATGCGCCCATAACAAACGCTAACAGCCCGGCACGCGGCGGACGAGATCCGGACAAATCTCAGGAGCTTGTTATATGGGGATATTTAAAGTAAAACTAAATGGGGGAATCATTTTTTCCATTCACATGGCGAATCATGTGGACTAGGGGGTGATGGATTCTGATTCAATTGTGTAAAATGTAATTTTTTAAACCATACTTTGCACTGCAGCTCTGCTCCATAAAGAAAACTGCTGCAATGAGTGACTCCACCGCAATTTCTGATGGAGTCTCAGGTACTCAAAAATAGATAAAACTATGTTTCCTAAGTTAGGGAGCTACATGTCCTTCTAATGGTAGTATTTCACTCAATGTATAAACCCCCCCCCCCCCCAGAGCAAGCACAGCCAATCAAACACATTATTTGACTCCTCATGGGTGGTATGGCCCATTCTTTGCTTGTCATGGGTGGTATGGCCCATTCTTTGCTTCTCATGGGTGGTATGGCCCATTCTTTGCTTCTCATGGGTGGTATGGCCCACTCTTTGCTTCTCATGGGTGGTATGGCCCACTCTTTGCTTCTCATGGGTGGTATGGCCCACTCTTTGCTTCTCATGGGTGGCATGGCCCATTCTTTGCTTCTCATGGGTGGCATGGCCCATTCTTTGCTTCTCATGGGTGGCATGGCCCATTCTTTGCCTCTCATGGGTGGCATGGCCCATTCTTTGCCTCTCATGGGTGGCATGGCCCATTCTTTGCCTCTCATGGGTGGCATGGCCCATTCTTTGCTTCTCATGGGTGGCATGGCCCATTCTTTGCTTCTCATGGGTGGCATGGCCCATTCTTTGCTTCTCATGGGTGGCATGGCCCATTCTTTGCTTCTCATGGGTGGTATGGCCCATTCTTTGCTTCTCATGGGTGGTATGGCCCATTCTTTGCTTCTCATGGGTGGTAGAGCCCATTATTTACTTCTCATGGGTGGTAGGGCCCATTCTTTACTTCTCATGGGTGGTATGGCCCATTCTTTACTTCTCATGGGTGGTATGGCCCATTCTTTACTTCTCATGGGTGGTAGGGCCCATTCTTTACTTCTCATGGGTGGTATGGCCCATTCTTTACTTCTCATGGGTGGTATGGCCCATTCTTTGCTTCTCATGGGTGGTATGGCCCATTATTTACTTCTCATGGGTGGTATGGCCCATTCTTTACTTCTCATGGGTGGTATGGCCCATTCTTTACTTCTCATGGGTGGTATGGCCCATTCTTTATGATATTCGGTGGTCGCAGCTCCCGGATCTTCAAACCGTGCAGAGACATGCCTCTTCTACATGCACGGCACATTACTGGGGTGCAGTGGCTCAGAGATTAGCAACACTGGACCAATGGTCTCCATAGATTTGAGATGCTCTCCAGCTGCTAGTCTGGACTTCCCCAGAAGCTACATATCCCCCATACACACTAGTACAACAGAAATGGTGTCCTATGGATCTGCGTGAGTGTGTAAGAGGGATTATGATTTGAAGATCAGAATATGTCACCACCATATAAATGAAATGAACACAAATTGTCTATGACAGGACAAACTGAATCATTTATGGCTGTCTGGAAGTGGAGCAGGTAATTGACACGGCTTGTCTGCTTTGTATACAGTGCTGTGGCTTTGGTTATGGGTCCAGCGCTGCACTTCCCTCTGGCGTAAATCCTGGACACTCGGGGCATTTACATGTGCTTACCGGATGCTGGAAGGTGAGTGACTCGTACTGCGCAGATGCTTCACTTATTCAGAATCTTCTCAGCTACTTAGCATCTATCAAGGGTCATTCTGTTCTCTATCATCCCTTCTCGTAGTCGCTCAGGGCACAGTCTGCAGTGTGAAGACCCAGACTCCACACACCCTGCACAATGTATACACCGGCTTCCATCAACCATGCAAAACCACCATCGAGATAAAGGGAATTTCTGCATTTACAAGCCCAGAGCTCCGTCGTCTCCACATTATAATACACCAGGAGAGATGGACAGGCTGATCCACAACTCTACAGATGCAGATTATGTAGGATTTGTTAACATTGTGCATATGACATAAATTATCCATGAGACTCTGAGGTGCGAAGCGGATAAGAGAACAAGGTGCAAAAGAATAGGACCCCCATTAAAACTAATTTTACATTTTATCGGAGTAATTACTCCACATGAAAAATGCTAATTGCAAATGCATTACATGATGTATCCTCTACTGACCCTGAGTTACATCCTGTATTATACTCCAGAGCTGCACTCACTATTCTGCTGGTGCAGTCACTGTGTACATACATTACTTATCCTGTACTGATCCTGAGTTACATCCTGTATTATACTCCAGAGCTGCACTCACTATTCTGCTGGTGCAGTCACTGTGTACATACATTACTTATCCTCTACTGACCCTGAGTTACATCCTGTATTATACTCCAGAGCTGCACTCACTATTCTGCTGGTGCTGTCACTGTGTACATACATTACTTATCCTCTACTGACCCTGAGTTACATCCTTTATTATACTCCAGAGCTGCACTCACTATTCTGCTGGTGCAGTCACTGTGTACATACATTACTTATCCTGTACTGATCCTGAGTAACATCCTGTATTATACTCCAGAGCTGCACTCACTATTCTGCTGGTGCAGTCACTGTGTACATACATTACTGACCCTGTACTGATCCTGAGTTACATCCTGTATTATACTCCAGAGCTGCACTCACTATTCTGCTGGTGCAGTCACTGTGTACATACATTACTTATCCTGTACTGATCCGGAGTTACATCCTGTACTATACTCCAGAGCTGCACTCACTATTCTGCTGGTGGAGTCACTGTGTACATACATTACTTATCCTGTACTGATCCTGAGATACATCCTGTATTATACTCCAGAGCTGCACTCACTATTCTGCTGGTGCAGTCACTGTGTACATACATTACTTATCCTGTACTGATCCTGAGTTACATCCTGTATTATACTGCAGAGCTGCACTCACTATTCTGCTGGTGCAGTCACTGTGTACATACATTACTTATCCTGTACTGATCCTGCGTTACCTCCTGTATTATACTCCAGAGCTGCACTCACTATTCTGCTGGTGCAGTCACTGTGTACATACATTACTTATCCTGTACTGATCCTGAGTAACATCCTGTATTATACTCCAGAGCTGCACTCACTATTCTGCTGGTGCAGTCACTGTGTACATACATTACTGACCCTGTACTGATCCTGAGTTACATCCTGTATTATACTCCAGAGCTGCACTCACTATTCTGCTGGTGCAGTCACTGTGTACATACATTACTTATCCTGTACTGATCCGGAGTTACATCCTGTACTATACTCCAGAGCTGCACTCACTATTCTGCTGGTGGAGTCACTGTGTACATACATTACTTATCCTGTACTGATCCTGAGATACATCCTGTATTATACTCCAGAGCTGCACTCACTATTCTGCTGGTGCAGTAACTGTGTATATACAGTTGCAAGAAAAAGTATGTGAACCCTTCGGAATGAGATGGATTTCTGCACAAATTGGTCATAAAATGTGATCTGCTCTTCATCTAAGTCACAACAATAGACAATCACAGTCGGCTTAACTAATAACACACAAAGAGTTAAATGTTACCATGTTTTTATTGAGCACACCATGTAACCATTCACAGTGCAGGTGGAAAAGTATGTGAACCCTTGGATTTAATAACTGGTTGAACCTCCTTTGGCAGCAATAACTTGAACCAAACGTTCCCTGTAGTTGCAGATCAGACGGGCACAACGGTCAGGAGTAATTCTTCACCGATCCTCTTTACAGAACTGTTTCAGTTCAGCAATATTCTCGGGATGTCTGGTGTGAATCGCTTTCTTGAGGTCCTGCCACAGCATCTCCATCGGGTTGAGGTCAGGACTCTGACTGGGCCGCTCCAGAAGGCGGATTTTCTTCTGTTTAAGCCATTCTGTTGTTGATTTACTTCTATGCTTTGGGTCGTTGTCCTGTTGCAACACCCATCTTCTGTTGACCTTCAGCTGGTGGACAGATGGCCTTAAGTTCTCCTGCAAAATGTCTTGATAAACTTGGGAATTCATTTTTTCCTTCGATGATAGCAATCCGTCCAGGCCCTGAAACAGCAAAGCAGCCCCAAACCATGATGCCCCCCCCCCCACCATACCTCACAGTTGGGATGAGGTTTTGAGGTTGGTGTGCTGTGCCTCTTTTTCTCCACACATAGTGTTGTGTGTTTCTTCCAAACAACTCCACTTTGGTTCCATCTGTCCACAGAATATTTTGCCAGTACTGCTGTGGAACATCCAGGTGCTCTTGTGCAAACTGTAAACGTGCAGCAATGTTTTTTTGGACAGCAGTGGCTTCCTCTGTGGTCTCCTCCCATGAAATCCATTCTTGTTTAGTGTTTTACGTATCGTAGATTCTCTAACAGGGATGTTAGCATATGCCAGAGACTTGTAAGTCTTTAGCTGACACTCTAGGATTCTTCTTCACCTCATTGAGCAGTCTGCACTGTGCTCTTGCAGTCATCTTTACAGGACGGCCACTCCTAGGGAGAGTAGCAGCAGTGCTGAACCTTCTCCATTTATAGACAATTTGTCTTACCGTGGACTGATGAACAGCAAGGCTTTCGGAGATACTTTTATAACCCTTTCCAGTTTTATGCAAGTCAACAATTCTTAATCGTAGGTCTTCTGAGAGCTCTTTTGTGCGAGGCATCATTCACATCAGGCAATGCTTCTTGTGAAAAGCAAACCCAGAACTGGTGTTTTTTATAGGGCAGCTGTAACCAACACCTCCAATCTCATCTCATTGATTGGACTCCAGTTGGCTGACACCTCACTCCAATTAGCTCTTGGAGATGTCATTGGTCTAGGGGTTCACATACTTTTTCCACCTGCACTGTGAATGTTTACATGGTGTGTTCAATAAAAACATGGCAACATTTAACCCTTTGTGTGTTATTAGTTAAGCAGACTGTGATTGTCTATTGTTGTGACTTAGATGAAGATCAGATCACATGTTATGACCAATTTGTGCAGAAATCCATATTATTCCAAAGGGTTCACATACTTTTTATTGCAACTACAGTCATGTGAAAAAATTAGGACACCCTTTGAAAGCATGTGGTTTTTTGTAACATTTTTAATAAAAGGTTATTTCATCTCCGTTTCAACAATACAGAGAGATTAAAGTAATCCAACTAAACAAAGAAAACTGAAGAAAAGTCTTTTCAAGATCTTCTGTAAATGTCATTCTACAAAAATGCCTATTCTAACTGAGGAAAAAGATAGGACACCCTCACATGTATTCCCTCTTAAATTGGCTCAGATCTCACACAGGTATATCACACCAGGTGCACATAATTAGTAGATCGTTACTCTGCATGTTGAATGAGGCTTGCCCTATTTAAACCTCAGACATTTAGTTTGGTGTGCTCCTGACTGTTGAAGTGAGAGTGAGCACCATGGTGAGAGCAAAAGAGCTGTCAGAGGACTTCAGAAAAAAGATTGTAGCAGCCTATGAGTCTGGGAAGGGATTTAAAAAGATCTCAAAAGATTTTGAAATCAGCCATTCCACTGTCCGGAAGATAGTCTACAAGTGGAGGGCTTTCAAAACAACTGCCAACATGCCCAGGACTGGTCGCCCCAGCAAGTTCACCCCAAGAGCAGACCGCAAGATGCTAAAAGAGGTCTCCAAAAACCCTAAAGTATCATCTCGAGAACTACAGCAGGCTCTGGCTACTGTTGATGTAGAAGTACATGCCTCTACAATCAGAAAGAGACTGTACAAGTTTAACTTGCATGGGAGGTGTGCAAGGAGGAAACCTTTGCTTTCCAAGAGAAACATCGAGGCCAGACTGACATTTGCCAGAGATAAAGTTGACAAAGACCAGGACTTCTGGAATAATGTTCTTTGGACAGATGAGTCCAAAATTGAATTATTTGGACACAACAGCAGAGGACATGTTTGGCGTAAACCAAACACAGCATTCCAAGAAAATAACCTCATACCAACTGTGAAGCATGGAGGTGGAAGTGTCATGGTTTGGGGCTGCTTTGCTGCAGCAGGACCTGGTCAGCTCACCATCATAGAATCCACGATGAATTCTACTGTGTATCAGAAGGTGCTTGAAGAACATGTGAGACCATCAGTTAGAAAATTAAAGCTGAAGCGGAACTGGACCATGCAACATGACAATGACCCAAAACATACTAGTAAATCAACCAAAGATTGGCTGAAAAAGAAGAAATGGAGAGTCCTGGAATGGCCAAGTCAAAGTCCAGATTTGAATCCCATTGAGATGCTGTGGGGTGACATGAAAAGGGCTGTACGTGCAAGAAACCCCTCAAACATCTCACAGCTGAAAAAGTTCTGCATTGAGGAGTGGGGTAAAATTTCCTCAGACCGATGTCGAAGACTGGTAGATGGCTACAAGAACCGTCTCACTGCAGTTATTTCAGCCAAAGGAGGTAACACTCGCTATTAGGGGCAAGGGTGTCCTATCTTTTTCCTCAGTTAGAATAGGCATTTTTGTAGAATGACATTTACAGAAGATCTTGAAAAGACTTTTCTTCAGTTTTCTTTGTTTAGTTGGATTACTTTAATCTCTCTGTATTGTTGAAACGGAGATGAAATAACCTTTTATTAAAAATGTTACAAAAAACCACATGCTTTCAAAGGGTGTCCTAATTTTTTCACATGACTGTATATGTGTAGTTTTATATTTTTTACTACTTTTATACAGGAATCATTTATTTTTGAGCAGATGTCACTGTGTGAAGCTTTATTTCTGGGGGTGCGAGATGTAGATTTCATTTGGGCAACTTTTTGGGGGTTCAGGGACTTCTTGATTGACATTTATTGTTTTTGGAAGGCGGGTGAATAGGAAAAATCTATTTAGTACTTTTTGCCTTTTGTTGATGGCTTGATTTAAATAATGTTATCTTTATTATACAGATTCTGTGACACAGTGTGTGGGGTTTTAACCAATTCAACACAATAAAAACACATTTTATGGTGAAATAAAAAAGTTTTTTTTTTTAACTAAACTATATTATTCCAACTATTTTTAGACATCACTTTTCTAATGCAGTGGTATTCTCACATATCCCAAAAGAGATGGCAGCGCAGCACAAGGCAGTGATACGACGCTGTAGTTAAAGTCCAAAAAATTGATCGATATTTCCCTTTTATCACAACGCTGCCTGATCAATGGCTGGATTTACGTAGAAGACCAGTCAATACCTTTATCTGTAAGGACTAAACTATTACGTAATGTAACATGTTATTGCATGATATTACACCCCTCCTCTGTACAATATCTATTCAGTGTCTGCATGGCATAAATAGCTGAGGGCTTGCTGGACTTTGTAGTGCATTTAAGGCTACAGGTTGCTTCTTTAATATTAGCTTCTTGCATGATGCAAACACAAAGCATCACCTGCCTCAAGCAGTGACAACCCTATGTCAGCAGCCAGGGTCATGCACTGCAGGCAGTCACCCGCCCTGAGTAAGGGACAAGTAAGCGTACAGCAAGTCACACTAACCTGAAAACACTGCACATACCGGTGGTGTTAAGCCCCTCCCCCAATGCACTTATGACCAATTAGCGGGCCTCTTAGTACATGAGACAAGCACTGGGATTGTCCGGAATCAGCTGCCTGAGGGACTGGCAATTTACCGATACTGGTGATCCGGGGCGCTGTATCCGTTCCCACCTGGAATAATGGTGCCGGCAGCAGGGACTGAGCAAACATGCTGCAATGATACAGCGTTCCAGAAGAAAGGCTAATGTGTAGAGATACACATGAAACTTTTTTTGGGGAGTAAAATTGCCTGCACAGGAGTCTATGACGCTTGTACAGGCGTTATTGCGACCTCTGTCTGAGGTGAAGAGAGTAGACTCTCGGGTACTCGAGGAGAACTTTGATGCATCTCTTCTTGTAAAGAAGTGTCTGCTTAGATACGGCCTGAAGATGAGGGAGCATAAAGGAGGGGGTACTGTTAGGTCAGCGGTCCGAGCCCACCATGCAGCCGCCCAGTGTTGCAGTCTCTGTCCCCTTAAGATGCACATGCCAGTGCGCGCACCTGCTAATCCTTCCCAAGCCAATTACCTGGGTAATTAAGGCACCTTCTCAGTCAGGGGGTGCCTGAGCTTTAGGTTCCCTGGTGACCAGTAAATGTGCAGTGTAGTCTAGTGCCTTTATACTGCGTTATCTCTGCTTGTACCAGTCTCTGGTACTATCCTAGGAGGCAGCACTTAGGGTCAGATCTACACAAAACCAGTTAGTTGGCACAGTGGGTCCACACTCATTGATCCGTAACACTTATTCAGTACTGATCCTGTATTATACTCCAGAGCTGCGCTCATTACTCTGCTGGTGGAGACTGGAAACAGAAAGATTATGGACACATCTGAGCTCTTCAAATGCAAGTTGTACACAAGCACAAACAAGCAGGGGATGCTAGAGATTTCAGCTCTGAAGCTTGCAGAATTGAAGCTAGTCTAGGCTGTAATAAAGGGCTGTGCAGAAATGTTGAAGCTAATAGACTTCTAGGGGGAGATTTATCAAACTGGTGGAAAGTAGAACTGGCTTAGTTGCCCATAGCAACCATCCAGATTCCACCTTTCATTTTGGACAGACCCTTTGGAAAATGAAAGGAGGAATCTGATTGGTTGGTTGGTGCTATGGGCAACTAAGCATTTTTTACTTTGATAAAGGACCCCCAGAGTTTCTACAAAAACAAAAAGTACATTAGGAAAATCTTCACTTGGAGCGAACATCATGTTTTGAGTGATACATTTATAAACTGCTCAAGAAATTTTACAAAAACGTTGTAGGTACCATCAGGTCCAGCGGCAGGACCTACACGCAACCAAATGAGGAATTTCCAGGCTACGATGAAAGTGATGGACGGGCAGAGGTGCAAAGGGCTGCTGGGTAGATGACTAACATATCCTAGGCAAGGTCACCAATGAAGGCCATGGAAGACTGGAACATGGAAGGCCATGGATGACTGTCTAGTGATACCCGAGGAATGTCCGGAGCTCATGAAAATGGCATCAGGACCCCACAAAATAAATGAGAAGAAACAAAGGATATAATCAACAAATGATAACAAAATGAAGAAAAATCCTGAAAAATTTCAAAAACAGACAAGAAATGGGTCAAAAGGTGGAAAGATTGTAGAAGGAAACTCTATAATTATTGCAAAAATATGTTTGAGGATGGGAAAAAAGGCGCACTATAGATAGTAGCAAGAGGGGCAGGAGAGAAAAATGACAGCATGTGGGGTAAAGACTACATGCAGCGAAGGTTCAAGAGGAGATCGGCCGGCGAGTGCCTCATTCGTCTAAGACTGGCGAAGATTAATCGAAATGTTGGAGGAGGTATTTGTGATCAAGAGGTGTAAAAATGGGGCCTCTCTGCATGTTGTCTCCACTTTGCCCCCTGAAATAATGAGTGAGGTTTTGTGGTGTGGTGGGAGGAGCGGGGCGCGCACAGAAGCAGCACATGAAGAAACTTTAAGATTGTCAAGAAACTGAACGTTATCACAGAGGCGAAGCTGCTCTCCTCGAGAAATAAGACTCTTATAGTTCAAGCGAGGAGGACGTGGGAGGTGGCACCACAGTGGCTTCAGACACAAACAACTACCCAGTAGTATATCCGCCCTTTCATGGCCCCAGCGAAGGGATCTGTCAGCAGGCATGAGCGCCTCTGGCAAGGTGACTACTACACCAGCGGTGGGTTTGAACAGTGATCTGAACCTTTAAGAAGATTTTGGAGTTTGGGGAGTTGTTAACAGGGCACAAAAAGTAAGTGATCCAAATCCTACCACTAAAAAAGCTGCGAAAGTTTGTGAAATTCTCGAAATTTCTCCATAGGTTTTAACAAAAATAGTCCACCTATGGCTCATGGATCAGTGGAGACCCGGGTCGTGTAGCCCTCCCAGGGGTGAGAAAAGCTACTCACTGAAAATAGAAATGTCCAAAAAGTTTCCATGCTGGAGTCATCCCAAAACTGATGAGGATCTCAAGTTGTCCAGGGGTATTGCTTCTCATTAAAGAGACGCAGGGTTATTTTTCAGGCAATGTTCCATGGGAAAAAAGCATGCAAATTAGTTTATACCAGTCAACGTGACAGGCAGATTTGTCACAGATTTATCCGCTGACTTCACCCTGTGCCGAGGCCGAGGGTCCGAAATCTGCAATGCTGCAGAGAGATGGAGGCCATTTCTTAAACTCTCACCTGCTTTGCTGCTATGGTAAAACAATGCTGATTTTTTGCACACGTTTCAGTCCTGTGTGGACAAACCCTTAAAGACAAACATTTCTGTATTAGCTGGAATCATTAATTTCAAACAACTTTTGTATAAAGTGTATGGCCAGCTTTAAAGGCTATATACACCTTTGGGGGCAATTTTTTGTATTATTGCATTGTACTAGATTTGAGCTAATAATCGTTTTTTACATTTGGTCTTTATTAAAGATTTTGAACCCCTGTCTCTGTGCAGCCTTGAGTTTCTGTAGTGGCAGGCTTTGAATTTTATTCCTTATCTCTGAACTCCTAAACACTCATTATAGCTCAATTCTTATCTTACTAAGAATGTGGCTTAAATAAGTGCTTATGACCTTTTAGTAATTTAGAGATAAGGGTTATTAAATGACGGCACAAAGTGAAAGTACAACTAACAAAGCCAGACCAACAGATAATCCTTTGTGACAGAACAGCTCAATATTTTTAATGAAGGCCAATTGAAAAAATTATTTTTAGTCCAAAAACAAGTAAATTGCAATTGTAAAAAATTGCCCCTAAAGGTGTAGCTTGCCTTTAAGTTCCCCAGGAATTGATAGTGGACTTTATATGGACTCTATCACTTTCCTCCTCAGAGATCACAACCTGACAGGGGATCTACCTACAGAGCCTCAACTGTATGCACACTACCTTGTCAAGGCTTCCAGCAGTACAAAAGAGTTGTCATCTCTGGTCCACTAATCATGAGAGGACTCTGCTCATCCTATCCCAGTCTATACAGCAAAGCTGGCAAAAGAAAAAGTATATAATTAATCTATGACAGGGAGAACAGGGCTAGGACAGTGTCCTCAATCTCAAGGGCTTTATTTTAAGAATTGGTTCAGTTTCTGCCTTGAGGTGGGCAGTACGGTCTCTGAACACTCTGACAACCCTGACAGACACACCTACACAAGGTTAACTTTTACTTTCTACAGGCAGACATTTTTATAATAGTATGGAAGGAGTTTCTCACTGTGATTGACTGCCAGAAAGAGCTGAGAGAGGGAGACCAGGAGACTATGAGTGTCTGAAAAATTAACCCCATGGGAGCCAATTAGACTGATAGTGGTAACTACCTCCATATAAGAGAAAGACTACACTAATTCACCCCACAGAAAGCCTAAAGGTACAGAGGAGTCTGGCCAGAGACAAAAAACCTGACCTCCAGAAGTGGTGCCAGAAAGCAGAGATACTGTGCTGGTGCCAGTCCAGAACTGCCAAATACCGCCCAGGAAACAGGGGTCTGAGATATGGTTCTTAAGGGGGCCATATACATTAGATTGTCGGCTGAACCCGAGGTGAAGGGCCAGCATTAGCCTGGTGTCCACCTGCAATGATGTAGTCAGGCTAGAGCAGAATACAGTATGCTGCTGCCTGCCGGGGCCAAAGAGGTCACAAGAATAAAGACCTTAAATGAGAGACTTGCACATGGTCACAAGAAAAATGCACTTTCGCAATACCCAGTAAACAAGCGGCAGGCGCTCGCCCCTTCTCCACACCACAAGCTTCACTGACGCCACAAATATATTTTGCTTCCCCTCCATCTCCTGCCAAAAGAAGACATCATTTAGAAGAATAATTACAAAAAACATTAAGGCGTGCGCCGTGCCGGTCACAAATAGCCGCCAAGATATTTCTGCTCTTGCCGGCTGTGGTTTCTCTGAGCCTCATTTCATGTGATTTGCCTCTGTGCACTGTACACCGAGGACTGACCATGACTCCAGGGCGGCCAACCCAAAGTCGTCAACCACATCCTCTGCTTCCAAATAACAGCGAGACGTCTTCAAAAACAGCAGCCCCTCCCTGAATCTGCACACTCCTTACAAGAAGCCATTCACACCAGCCTAGTCACTTACAGGTGAACTTCCCCATGTGTAACGAGAGACACAATCTACTATACGTCCAGCACCCAGAATGCGTCCTGCAGAAACCAGAAACCCCACGAGCAGAGGAGCAATGTTATATAACTCTGAGTCATTTGTGCAGGAGAATACAGTCTATTGCCCCCTGTTATCAGCCATTTCAGGGGAGAGGATGACTGTAGGACAGGAGAATACAGTCTATTGCCCCCTGTTATCAGCCATTTCAGGGGAGAGGATGACTGTAGGACAGGAGAATACAGTGTATAGCCCCCTGTTATCAGCCATTTCATGGGAGAGGATGACTGTAGGACAGGAGAATACAGTCTATTGCCCCCTGTTATCAGCCATTTCAGGGGAGAGGATGACTGTAGGACAGGAGAATACAGTGTATAGCCCCCTGTTATCAGCCATTTCAGGGGAGAGGATGACTGTAGGACAGGAGAATACAGTCTATTGCCCCTGTTATCAGCCATTTCAGGGGAGAGGATGACTGTAGGACAGGAGAATACAGTCTATTGCCCCCTGTTATCAGCCATTTCAGGGGAGAGGATGACTGTAGGACAGGAGAATACAGTCTATTGCCCCCTGTTATCAGCCATTTCAGGGCAGAGGATGACTGTAGGACAGGAGAATACAGTCTATTGCTCCCTGTTATCAGCCATTTCAGGGGAGAGGATGACTGTAGGACAGGAGAATACAGTCTATTGCCTCCTGTTATCAGCCATTTCAGGGGAGAGGATGACTGTAGGACAGGAGAATACAGTCTATTGCTCCCTGTTATCAGCCATTTCAGGGGAGAGGATGACTGTAGGACAGGAGAATACAGTGTATAGCCCCCTGTTATCAGCCATTTCAGGGGAGAGGATGACTGTAGGACAGGAGAATACAGTCTATTGCCCCCTGTTATCAGCCATTTCAGGGGAGAGGATGACTGTAGGACAGGAGAATACAGGCTATTGCCCCCTGTTATCAGCCATTTCAGGGGAGAGGATGACTGTAGGACAGGAGAATACAGTCTATTGCCCCCTGTTATCAGCCATTTCAGGGGAGAGGATGACTGTAGGACAGGAGAATACAGTCTATTGCTCCCTGTTATCAGCCATTTCAGGGGAGAGGATGACTGTAGGACAGGAGAATACAGTCTATTGCCCCCTGTTATCAGCCATTTCAGGGGAGAGGATGACTGTAGGACAGGAGAATACAGTCTATTGCCCCCTGTTATCAGCCATTTCAGGGGAGAGGATGACTGTAGGACAGGAGAATACAGTCTATTGCTCCCTGTTATCAGCCATTTCAGGGGAGAGGATGACTGTAGGACAGGAGAATACAGTCTATTGCCTCCTGTTATCAGCCATTTCAGGGGAGAGGATGACTGTAGGACAGGAGAATACAGTCTATTGCTCCCTGTTATCAGCCATTTCAGAGGAGAGGATGACTGTAGGACAGGAGAATACAGTCTATTGCCCCTGTTATCAGCCATTTCAGGGGAGAGGATGACTGTAGGACAGGAGAATACAGTCTATTGCTCCCTGTTATCAGCCATTTCAGGGGGAGGATGACTGTAGGACAGGAGAATACAGTCTATTGCCCCCTGTTATCAGCCATTTCAGGGGAGAGGATGACTGTAGGACCGGAGAATACAGTCTATTGCTCCCTGTTATCAGCCATTTCAGGGGGGAGGATGACTGTAGGACAGGAGAATACAGTCTATTGCCTCCTGTTATCAGCCATTTCAGGGGAGAGGCTGACTGTAGGACAGGAGAATACAGTCTATTGCTCCCTGTTATCAGCCATTTCAGGGGGGAGGATGACTGTAGGACAGGAGAATACAGTCTATTGCCCCCTGTTATCAGCCATTTCAGGGGAGAGGATGACTGTAGGACAGGAGAATACAATCTATTGCCCCCTGTTATCAGCCATTTCAGGGGGAGGATGACTGTAGGACAGGAGAATACAGTCTATTGCTCCCTGTTATCATCCATTTCAGGGGAGATGATGACTGTAGGACAGGAGAATACAGTCTATTGCTCCCTGTTATCAGCCATTTCAGGGGGGAGGATGACTGTAGGACAGGAGAATACAGTCTATTGCTCCCTGTTATCAGCCATTTCAGGGGAGAGGATGACTGTAGGACAGGAGAATACAGTCTATTGCCCCTGTTATCAGCCATTTCAGGGGAGAGGATGACTGTAGGACAGGAGAATACAGTCTATTGCTCCCTGTTATCAGCCATTTCAGGGGAGAGGCTGACTGTAGGACAGGAGAATACAGTCTATTGCTCCCTGTTATCAGCCATTTCAGGGGGGAGGATGACTGTAGGACAGGAGAATACAGTCTATTGCCCCCTGTTATCAGCCATTTCAGGGGAGAGGATGACTGTAGGACAGGAGAATACAATCTATTGCCCCCTGTTATCAGCCATTTCAGGGGGGAGGATGACTGTAGGACAGGAGAATACAGTCTATTGCTCCCTGTTATCATCCATTTCAGGGGAGATGATGACTGTAGGACAGGAGAATACAGTCTATTGCTCCCTGTTATCAGCCATTTCAGGGGGGAGGATGACTGTAGGACAGGAGAATACAGTCTATTGCTCCCTGTTATCATCCATTTCAGGGGAGAGGATGACTGTAGGACAGGAGAATACAGTCTATTGCCCCCTGTTATCAGCCATTTCAGGGGAGAGGATGACTGTAGGACAGGAGAATACAGTCTATTGCTCCCTGTTATCAGCCATTTCAGAGGGAGAGGATGACTGTAGGACAGGAGAATACAGTCTATTGCCCCCTGTTATCAGCCATTTCAGGGGGGAGGATGACTGTAGGACAGGAGAATACAGTCTATTGCTCCCTGTTATCAGCCATTTCAGGGGGAGGATGACTGTAGGACAGGAGAATACAGTCTATTGCCCCCTGTTATCAGCCATTTCAGGGGAGAGGATGACTGTAGGACAGGAGAATACAGTCTATTGCCCCCTGTTATCAGCCATGTCAGGGGAGAGGATGACTGTAGGACAGGAGAATACAGTCTATTGCTCCCTGTTATCATCCATTTCAGGGGGGAGGATGACTGTAGGACAGGAGAATACAGTCTATTGCTCCCTGTTATCAGTCATTTCAGGGGAGAGGATGACTGTAGGACAGGAGAATACAGTCTATTGCCCCCTGTTATCAGCCATTTCAGGGGAGAGGATGACTGTAGGACAGGAGAATACAGTCTATTGCCCCTGTTATCAGCCATTTCAGGGGAGAGGATGACTGTAGGACAGGAGAATACAGTCTATTGCCCCCTGTTATCAGCCATGTCAGGGGGAGGATGACTGTAGGACAGGAGAATACAGGCTATTGCTCCCTGTTATCAGCCATTTCAGGGGAGAGGATGACTGTAGGACAGGAGAATACAGTCTATTGCCCCCTGTTATCAGCCATGTTAGAGGAGAGGATGACTGTAGGACAGGAGAATACAGTCTATTGCCCCCTGTTATCAGCCATTTTAGGAGAGAGGATGACTGTAGGACAGGAGAATACAGTCTATTGCCCCCTGTTATCAGCCATGTCAGGGGAGAGGATGACTGTAGGACAGGAGAATACAGTCTATTGCCCCGTTATCAGACATTTCTGGAGGAGGCTGTTTTGCAATGTGTAGAACGCCTTTGCCCCCCCCATGACAACTACTGCATTTTACAAGGGTTTATTATAATATTAGCCCGGGTTTATTCCTGGTGTTTAACTGCCAATACTTTCATTTACTATGTATTTATTTTGACTTGCATTATATCCATGCAGAAATGCATTGTGGGAAGTGTGGTGACCTCTCATCTCATTACAGAATAGTGACTGGCATACATAGCCCATGATGGACTCCTGCAGGCTATGCTTTGTGAATAAAGGGCGAGGTGTCTAATGCACAATGCAGTAAGAGGCAAGTAATGTAAAGTAACTGATTTAAGCTGTGAGGATCAGAAGCCGAGACGCACTTGTTGCTTCATATTTTACTCTCTTCTTAAACACAAAGTCGGCACTGTTTCTTTAATGTGTTTGGAGAGGGAAGGTCAGAGGCCGCTCGGTGTGGACGCTCCTCCTATAAAGTGGACCCAGGTACTGACAAGAAGCCCCCTCATTAGTGTGAAGCCGGATCTCTCCGCACATCTCCATCCCTCTCACATTTGAAGATGTGGATCACGGCTTATACTTTCCAAAAAATGTTTCTGCGAGTGAATGAAGAACTGAGCTGTGTTCTGGGGTCACCTCCAACTCCAAGGGGTAAGACATTTAAAGAAGTATTTCAAGTCTGGATATCACAGCGGAGCCTTCACTTTAAGGCCTGGTGCCCCTGTAAGCGCCGCGCCGATCGCCTATCTCCGGATGATGGACAAAAACCTCTAAGTTAAAGGTACCAAAACCAGGAGTCTCACCATGTGAGGACACAGTGTCTACCATTCATGGTCATGAGCAGAGCATGGACAAAGGGAATCGTCAGACGTTGGGTAATTTCCAGAAGTGGGGTAATTGTCAGACATGAGGTAATTGATTCCGACGTTTTTTCCTAATTCTTGGCCAATAATATGTCAGGTTCTTTTGACAACCATCTCCACAAGCAATTGACAGTCTGGACTGGTCGTCGGTCACAATGCAAAGTTTAGGTAACGAGTGGCCAAATTCTGGATAATCAGACATTAATTAGCCATTTTGCGGGAGGGAAAAGGAGAAGAATGTACTCCAATGGAGGCTAAAGCACCAACCACATGGGGCACCTTTCACACTCCTGCATCCGACTGTTCCCTAAAGAATTCAATTTAATAGATGGAATTAGGGTTCAACGTGAGATTCGACAGCTGTGTACCGAATAGAAGAGAGGAGTAAACCGCTGCCGGACATCATCAGTGGAGGCTTATATGCCTGGAGAATAAAATAATTGGGCAAGATTATATCCAACGGTGACCAAGCCTTTTTCTCCCCAACATCTGCCATTGGGGTTGAGCTGTGTTTCCCTTCAAAACATTAGATGGTAGGCTGGTCCAGCCAAAATCAGCAGGTTCCACCAACATGTGTACGGCCACCTTTAGTGGCCCTTGAAATAAAAGTCCCATGTAGGTTCTCTCCAATTATTAGAAGATGATGGGTCCAAGTGTGGACACCTCTTCTCCAGGGCATGGACCTGGGACCCTCACGTCTCGGAACAAGGAGGCGAACTTCTTTATTCCTAAGGAAGAGGTGACATCCATGGCACCTCAGTAACTACTTACAGTATATAAGTCTTCTGCTCAGTAAATAGAAATATTATTTCTGAGCTTTTCTACGCAAAATAAATAAATAAACTATCACAAAAAAATCCCTGCAGGTCCATTTGTGGCAATGTCTACACTCGCATGTCTCTGACAGGCTTCAGAAATGTGGATGTAGCCTTCAAAGAGCAAGTCAAGGCAATCTCTGAACGGGGTTATCCAGCGGCTGCACAATCTAAATAGTAATCTGGACATTATCATATCAAAGACTGTACTGGAGAATACACCTGACACGGCAGAAACTGATATGGCCATCCAACATAGGTCTGAAAAAAACACCCAGCGGCCGGGGGCAGGTGAGATCTACATTGAAACACATCTCATAGACTTCAGGCCTCTGGTTACATTGTAACACATCTCATAGACTCCAGGCCTCTGGTTACATTGTAACACATCTCATAGACTCCAGGCCTCTGGTTACATTGTAACACATCTCATAGACTCCAGGCCTCTGGTTACATTGTAACACATCTCATAGACTCCGGGCCTCTGGTTACATTGTAACACATCTCACAGACTCCAGGCCTCTGGTTACATTGTAACGCATCGCACAGACTCCAGGCCTCTGGTTACATTGTAACACATCTCATAGACTCCGGGCCTCTGGTTACATTGTAACACATCTCATAGTCTCCAGACCTCTGGTTACATTGTAACACATCTAATAGACTCCAGGCCTCTGGTTACATTGTAACACATCTCATAGACTCCAGGCCTCTGGTTACATTGTAACACATCTCATAGACTCCAGGCCTCTGGTTACATTGTAACACATCTCATAGACTCCAGGCCTCTGGTTACATTGTAACACATCTCATAGACTCCGGGCCTCTGGTTACATTGTAACACATCTCACAGACTCCAGGCCTCTGGTTACATTGTAACACATCTCATAGACTCCAGGCCTCTGGTTACATTGTAACACATCTCATAGACTCCAGGCCTCTGGTTACATTGTAACACATCTCACAGACTCCAGGCCTCTGGTTACATTGTAACACATCTCACAGACTCCAGGCCTCTGGTTACATTGTAACACATCTCACAGACTCCGGGCCTCTGGTTACATTGTAACACATCTCATAGACTCCGGGCCTCTGGTTACATTGTAACACATCTCACAGACTCCAGGCCTCTGGTTACATTGTAACACATCGCACAGACTCCGGGCCTCTGGTTACATTGTAACACATCTCATAGACTCCGGGCCTCTGGTTACATTGTAACACATCTCACAGACTCCAGGCCTCTGGTTACATTGTAACACATCTCACAGACTCCGGGCCTCTGGTTACATTGTAACACATCTCATAGACTCCGGGCCTCTGGTTACATTGTAACACATCTCACAGACTCCAGGCCTCTGGTTACATTGTAACACATCGCACAGACTCCGGGCCTCTGGTTACATTGTAACACATCTCATAGACTCCGGGCCTCTGGTTACATTGTAACACATCTCATAGTCTCCAGACCTCTGGTTACATTGTAACACATCTAATAGACGCCAGGCCTCTGGTTACATTGTAACACATCTCATAGACTCCAGGCCTCTGGTTACATTGTAACACATCTCATAGACTCCGGGCCTCTGGTTACATTGTAACACATCTCATAGTCTCCAGACCTCTGGTTACATTGTAACACATCTAATAGACTCCAGGCCTCTGGTTACATTGTAACACATCTCATAGACTCCAGGCCTCTGGTTACATTGTAACACATCTCATAGACTCCAGGCCTCTGGTTACATTGTAACACATCTCATAGACTCCAGGCCTCTGGTTACATTGTAACACATCTCATAGACTCCAGGCCTCTGGTTACATTGTAACACATCTCTTAGACTCCGGGCCTCTGGTTACATTGTAACACATCTCACAGACTCCAGGCCTCTGGTTACATTGTAACACATCTCACAGACTCCGGGCCTCTGGTTACATTGTAACACATCTCATAGACTCCGGGCCTCTGGTTACATTGTAACACATCTCACAGACTCCAGGCCTCTGGTTACATTGTAACACATCGCACAGACTCCGGGCCTCTGGTTACATTGTAACACATCTCATAGACTCCGGGCCTCTGGTTACATTGTAACACATCTCACAGACTCCAGGCCTCTGGTTACATTGTAACACATCTCACAGACTCCGGGCCTCTGGTTACATTGTAACACATCTCATAGACTCCGGGCCTCTGGTTACATTGTAACACATCTCACAGACTCCAGGCCTCTGGTTACATTGTAACACATCGCACAGACTCCGGGCCTCTGGTTACATTGTAACACATCTCATAGACTCCGGGCCTCTGGTTACATTGTAACACATCTCATAGTCCTCCAGACCTCTGGTTACATTGTAACACATCTAATAGACGCCAGGCCTCTGGTTACATTGTAACACATCTCATAGACTCCAGGCCTCTGGTTACATTGTAACACATCTCATAGACTCCAGGCCTCTGGTTACATTGTAACACATCTCATAGACTCCAGGCCTCTGGTTACATTGTAACATCTCATAGACTCCAGGCCTCTGGTTACATTGTAACACATCTCATAGACTCCAGGCCTCTGGTTACATTGTAACACATCTCATAGACTCCGGGCCTCTGGTTACATTGTAACACATCTCATAGACTCTGGGCCTCTGGTTACATTGTAACACATCTCACAGACTCCGGGCCTCTGGTTACATTGTAACACATCTCACAGACTCCGGGCCTCTGGTTACATTGTAACACATCTCATAGACTCCGGGCCTCTGGTTACATTGTAGCACAACTCATAGACTCCAGGCCTCTGGTTACATTGTAACACATCTCATAGACTCCAGGCCTCTGGTTACATTGTAACACATCTCATAGACTCCAGGCCTCTGGTTACATTGTAACACATCTCATAGACTCCGGGCCTCTGGTTACATTGTAACACATCTCATAGACTCTGGGCCTCTGGTTACATTGTAACACATCTCACAGACTCCGGGCCTCTGGTTACATTGTAACACATCTCACAGACTCCAGGCCTCTGGTTACATTGTAACACATCTCATAGACTCCGGGCCTCTGGTTACATTGTAGCACAACTCATAGACTTCAGGCCTCTGGTTACATTGTAGCACAACTCATAGACTTCAGGCCTCTGGTTACATTGTAGCACATCTCACACTCCAGGCGTCATGTTACATTGTAACACATCTCATATACTCCAGGCGTCTGGTTACATTGCAACACATGTCATACTCCAGGCGTCTGGCTATTTATTTAGGAAAATATTTGGTATGATATAATACTGTCAGGAGTTCAATTTAAAGAGAACCTGTCACCAGCAGCCGATAGTTCTGCTCTTCAAGTCTTAGGAGACGTTCTTTATTGCCCAATCAGATGTCTTATTTTTTCCCAAAAAATTAACATTAATCACTGTATATGGTGAAGGCACTGAGAAGTCAAGTCAAACTCCGGACATCTAAGTCCTGGTCCATCTGTCTTGACTGACATCCCTGAGGACAGGGAACACCAGCAATCTTGCCAAGATCTCAGCGCATGCGCAGTGAAGCTGGGTGCACTTGTCCAGGCTTCATCAGAGGACGCCACAAGCCAGAGCAAGAACACCCTGCACACGAGTGAAGACTAGAACTGTGTGAGATCGCAGCAAGGCTGTAGATATTGTTCCCAGTCCTCGAGAACAATCAATGCAAAAACAGTTTATCAATCATGAAAATCGATATCACAGCAAAATTGGAAAGTTTTTTTTAATATTTACCTACAGTAGTTTATACAAAAGATTATGTAAAGGAACCGTGTCATCAGAAAATGACTGATTGTTTAAATAAAGTTTTTACGTTAAATAATTGTTTTTAGAAGTTTTGGTGATAATTTAGTTAACTTTGTATTTCACTATAGAACAGGATTGGTAAGACCTTTATTAGAATTAGTGTCCAGAGTAGAAAGGATTTTAGGATAAAAAAAAAAAGAATATATAAATATATATATATACACAGTACAGACCAAAAGTTTGGACACACCTTCTCATTCAAAGAGTTTTCTTTATTTTCATGACTATGAAAATTGTAGATTCACACTGAAGGCATCAAAACTATGAATTAACACATGTGGAATTATATACATAACAAAAAAGTGTGAAACAACTGAAAATATGTCATATTCTAGGTTCTTCACAGTAGCCACCTTTTGCTCTGATTACTGCTTTGGACACTCTTGGCATTCTCTGGTTGAGCTTCAAGAGGTAGTCACCTGAAATGGTCTTCCAACAGTCTTGAAGGAGTTCCCAGAGATGCTTAGCACTTGTTGGCCCTTTTGCCTTCACTCTGCGGTCCAGCTCACCCCAAACCATCACGATTGGGTTCAGGTCTGGTGACTGTGGAGGCCAGGTCATCTGGCGCAGCACCCCATCACTCTCCTTCATGGTCAAATAGCCCTTACACAGCCTGGAGGTGTGTTTGGGGTCATTGTCCTGTTGAAAAATAAATGATAGTCCAACTAAACGCAAACCGGGTGGAATAGCATGCCGCTGCAAGATGCTGTGGTAGCCATGCTGGTTCAGTATGCCTTCAATTTTGAATAAATCCCCAACAGTGTCACCAGCAAAGCCCCCCCACACCATCACACCTCCTCCTCCATGCTTCACGGTGGGAACCAGGCATGTAGAGTCCATCCGTTCACCTTTTCTGCGTCGCACAAAGACACGGTGGTTGGAACCAAAGATCTCAAATTTGGACTCATCAGACCAATGCACAGATTTCCACTGGTCTAATGTCCATTCCTTGTGTTCTTTAGCCCAAACAAGTCTCTTCTGCTTGTTGCCTGTCCTTAGCAGTGGTTTCCTAGCAGATCTTCTACCATGAAGGCCTGATTCACACAGTCTCCTCCTAACAGTGGTTCTAGAGATGTGTCTGCTGCTAGAACTCTGGGTGGCATTGACCTGGTCTCTACTCTGAGCTGCTGTTAACCTGCGATTTCTGAGCCTGGTGACTCGGATGAACTTCTCCTCCTCAGCAGAGGTGACTCTTGGTCTTCCTTTCCTGGGGCGGTCCGCATGTGAGACTGTTTCTTTGTAGAGCTTGATGGTTTTTGTGACTGCACTTGGGGACACTTTCAAAGTTTTCCCAATTTTTCGGACTGACTGACCTTCATTTCTTAAAGTAATGATGGCCGCTCGTTTTTCTTTACTTAGCTGCTTTTTTCTTGCCATAATACAAATTCTAACAGTCTATTCAGTAGGACTATCAGCTGTGTGTCCACCTGACTTCTCCACAACGCAACTGATGGTCCCAACCCCATTTATAAGGCAAGAAATCCCACTTATTACACCTGACAGGGCACACCTGTGAAGTGAAGACCATTTCAGGTGACTACCTCTTGAAGCTCATCAAGAGAATGCCAAGAGTGTGCAAAGCAGTAATCAAAGCAAAAGGTGGCTACTTTAAAGAACCTAGAATATGACATATTTTCAGTTGTTTCACACTTTTTTGTTATGTATATAATTCCACATGTGTTAATTCATAGTTTTGATGCCTTCAGTGTGAATCTACAATTTTCATTGTCCTGAAAATAAAGAAAACTCTTTGAATGAGAAGGTGTGTCCAAACTTTTGGTCTGTACTGAGAATTTATATAATTTTTTATTTTTTGGTAAATCCTAAAATCCTGCCATTTTCTACACCGGACACGAAGCCTAATAATGGACTTAAAGGGGTTTTCCAGGATTTTAATACTGGATGACCTATCTAGGTCAACAGTAACTGATTAGTGGGGGTCCGACACCCAGGACCCCCACCGATTAGCTGTTTGGGAAGTCACCGGCTCCTGTGAGAACCTAGGCCTTCTCACAGCTTACGAAGCACAGCGCCGTAAATTGTAGGGTGGCCGTGCTTGGAATTGCACTCAGCCCCAATCACCACAATTCATAATAGGTGATGGTCACAGCTTCTCTACTCCCCCTCCCTGCACAATGGACTTTGCACAGATCTTACAGCATGCCAAGAAAACTCTCCCTCCTGTCCATTGTGACTATTGCCCATGATGGCAGCTGTATAGCATCTCTTTAATTGCCATTAACAGCCCAGGCAAGATGGCCACCCTCACAATCATGTTCAGGAAATAGAAAAAAAAAATCTCTTATCAGAAAATAAAAACAGATTAGAAAAATGTGTCATTATGCAGTTTTAATGGGCAAAAAAAATAAAAATAATTATATGACACATTTCCTTAAAAAAAAAAAAAGTAAATACGCTGCAGGTTCGGCCCTTTTATCACAGGAGGATTCTAACGCTCATCATTTCACTATTCTAATTTATGTTACTTTTTGACCCGAAATAAGTACACTGAGCCGATCTGCTACAAAACCTCCGCGTCCTCACTGACGGATCAGATGCCGATTTATTTATTATTATTTTTTAAATGGACCTGTTTGGATCCACAGTTTATATGAGAAAAGGTCACAATGGCGCGAGGTAAATGCCCCAGTCACGGGTGCAATCACATTTGCAAATTATGGATCCATATTGATTCTATTTTTAAATTGAAAAAAATAAATAAAAATTCTGCCAATCCACATAAATGGTTTATTCACATTTTACTTTTTTGTCTGCAGGTTCCAATGGATCCACACTGGTACCGTTTGTGGGGGAATTTGTCAAGCCCCTGCACCAGAAAAGTGGCATCAAAAAGCTGAACATTTTTACATATCTGCACCATTTTTTTTTTCACCTGCATTGCCGTAAAACAGCAAAAAAAAAAAAAGTTAATCCTGTAAAAAGAAAAAAAATTAATAAAAAATTGATGAAAAACAGACAAGTAGACTTGTATTTCACAGGAGAGTGTGAATGAGGTGCCTATAAAGAGAAGGCTAGCGTCTGTCCTATGTGCGGAGATCAGCGGCGAGCCCTGGCAGCGCCCTCAATCCCATGCATACGCTGCAATCAGGAGACGCCACTCTCTGCGCTTGTAAATTACCCGTCACTTCCCCCGCGATTTGCATCTCATTTCTCCTAATGACTGTAATTTGTAATGCCGGGTTTTGGAGGCTCAGTTAACCCCTATTATCCTCACATTACATAAGGCCGAATGTAGTGTAACATGACATTAAACCGATTAATGGAGCCTTGTGAGTGAGGCGCGAGGTGCCATGCTGACATCGGGCCAGCCACAAAGGTTGTTCTACTGGGATGATGGACATCTCATGCGAACCTATGAAATTAATCTCACATCGCTTATACACCAGGCTCCGATGGGCAGACAGTTCTGTTCATCCTGCACTTCCTGTTTCATGAGTAGAATGTGAGAATACAGTGAAGACCGACAGTGAGACGAGCACAGAAGGACAGACGGAGCTGGGAATAATATTTGAGGCTCAGTGGAAAGCTGGGGTCACCGGTCCTTGGGATCTCCTGGCTTGGTGGCTGCTGAACACCTTGAGGTTCGCCCCACAAACCCCCCTTGATTACCCGTAATTCGCCTGTAATAAACGTACCGGTCTGAAGTTGTGTGGAGCAGCCGCTTCTCCTCTGAAAATCCCTTACCAGGTCTCCGGCCTGGACTACGGAGGTGTCCAGAACTATTACTCCCCCCTGCGCATGCGCAGATGAGGTGGGCCCAGGAGTTTGTGCCTGCGCCAGGGAGGGACAGTTCTGGCCCCGTCCACAGCAGAAGTGACGTCCCGTCCATAGCCCAGGCCGAAAACCTGGTAAGGGACGTGAAGTGTCCAGCGAGAGGCCGATATTACTGAGCCATGTGTAATTAGGACGGGCCTGAGGGACTCATCAGACAGTAATAATAAATCTGCCCCATAGTGTTACACCGCCAGTACACCGCATTCTGGGACTGAGCTAAGCTGCACAGGGTATTAAGTGGCAGTGTTAGAGATGCAGCTTGGGATGTGACTGGAGTATAACTTCGCAGATCAATACAGGATGAGACACGCAAGGTGTGCAGAAAGTCACGGGACATTAGAAGGACAGATGAAGTCACATCTCGCGCCCTCTTGTGACAAAAGCCATTGAAAGAGTTAGTTAACCTTTTTGTGCCATTTTTTACTTAACGTGTTACCATCAAGTTTAGCTCTGCTGCATCTGTAGATTAAACTGGTGCATGCTGGTCCCGGCTGGTATCAGTAGTCCGCCTCAGACAGCTGAGGGCCCGGCCTGCTTCAGTGTCACACACAGGGGGCCACAAGACAGCGCAGGTGCCACGTCTAACCCGCTATTTCTCTTGTGGAACCGCTCATTTTATCATTACTCTAACTGGACGCAGAGTACGGGATCCTGGGCAGAGACGATCAGCAGAGGAACAGGCGGCAGGGGCTGATCCGCCAGGACACGGACTGCAAGACAATGCGAAAATCACAAGCCCCCAAGCAACACATGCAGGAGGGGGGCGAGCAACGAAAACACCTAAAACTATATGTACACCGTCATAGACAGCAGCACAGCGTGTAGTGATGTCTCCGATGTGCAACTATCCTGCCCATAGAAAGATAGACAGATAGTAGATAGATATAAGAGAGAGAGAGATATTAGATAGATATGAGAGAGAGATATTAGATACCTATGAGAGAGAGAGAGATAGATAGATATGAGAGAGAGAGATATTAGATAGATAGATAATATATATGAGACAGACAGATATTAGATAGATAGATATGAGAGAGAGAGAGATAGATATGAGATAGATAGATAGATAGATAGATAGATAGATAGATAGATAGATAGATATGAGATAGATAGATAGATAGATAGATATGAGATAGATAGATAGATAGATGATAGAGGGATGATAGATAGATAGATAGAGAGATAGATAGATAGATAGATAGATAGATAGATAGATAGATAGATATGAGATAGATAGGAGATAGAGAGATAGATAGATAGATATGAGATAGATAGATATGAGATAGATAGATAGATATGAGATAGATAGATAGATAGATAGATAGATAGATAGGAGATAGAGAGATAGATAGATAGATATGAGATAGATAGATATGAGATAGATAGATATGAGATAGATAGATAGATAGGAGATAGAGAGATAGATAGATAGATAGATAGATATGAGATAGATAGAGAGTAGATTGATATGAGAGAGATAGCTACAACAAATTAGAGAGAGAAAGGGGAAAAATCGGGACAGAGAAAAAAAAAGAAAAAAAAAAAAAAAAAAAAAAAAAGAGACAGGCGATGGAAATTCGAAAAAAGAAAAAAGTGTGAGAGAAAAGAGAGGAGAAAGAAGAGAGAAGGAAAAGAGAAATGGAAGAGGGAAATTAGAGAGAGAAAGACAGAAAGATATAGAGAGAGAGATAGAAAAGAAACATGATAGAGAAAAAGAGAAAACGTTAGAGGAGAGTGGAGAGGGAGAAAGAGGACAGAGACATGGGGGAGAGAAATGAGAATAAGGCCTCATGCACACAAACGTTGTTTGTTTCCGTGTCCGTCCCGTTTTTTTGGGCATAGGATGCGGACCAATTCACTTCAATGGGTCCGCACTGTGTGCTATCCACATCCGTATGTCTGTTCCGTAGCCCCGCAAAAAAAAATAGATCACTTCACATTATTACAATGGATCCGCAAAAAAAAATAAAAAATGGATGGCATACGGATGTCATCAGTTTTGTTTTGTGGATCCGCAATTTGCAGACCTCAAAACACATACGTTGTGTGCATGTAGCCTAAGGGTCCATTCACACGTCCGTGTGTGTTTTGGGGATCCACGGACACCGGCAATGTGCGTTCCGCATTTTGCGGACGCACATCGCCAGCACTTAATAGAAAATGCCTATTCTTACAGACAAGAATAGGACATGTTCTATTTTTTTCGGGATCGGAATTGCGTTTTAAAACTTTTTTTTTATTGTTTTATCAGCAATAAAAACATACTCATTGACACTCGGATGTAAATGACATAAGTCTGAGACACAGATACCAGATGTCGTAATGCGTATCAGAAATAATGGACATACTCCACATTCCGGTAATATATCCAAGTATAAGAAATAGGTCATCACGTAAATTCAGAACATTCAGTTAACATCCACATACAAAACAAGTAGTAGCGGACAAACACAGGTAAGCGGGGTGAGGTAAGATAAAGGGAAAAATAGCGGGGGGGGGGGGGGGTAAAACAAGTAGTTGGTGCGTGAGATATTCCCAATAACCTTGGGACCTCGCCATATTAAGGCAGTCAGATGGTATAAACTCGGAATTGCGGACCTGGAAGTGCGGTTCTGCATTTCCGGATCCCGGCAGCCCCATAGAAATGAATGGGTCCACAATTCCGAATTGCAGATGTACGAATGGAGCCTTAGAGAGAGAACGAAAGAACAGTATATCATCTTAAAAATCGGTATGGCCATAAATATGGCGGTTATCAGTGGCGCGGTCGGACATGATGCTGACTTGGGCATTTACTCTAGATACTGCTCCCTGGCTGCTGGGATCCTCCTGAGGAAGGCGTCCATTAGATTGTCACCAGTCATACAAACCGCTGATTATTCACTGGTCAGAAGAAGACATGGCGACCCCTCACATCGCTGGGGGTCGGCGCTCGCCAAGCGCCATTTATATGCCACAATCTTCATAGGGATGAATGATCGATATAATTGTTAGTTCATTTTTGGCAATACTTCCCCCGATCCCAGGAGCTCACAATCTAATCTCAATGCCATATCTGTATAAGAATCGCTCCAGGCACTGGGACTTGTTCTGCGTCTTCTGGACACGACTGGGATGTTTCCTTGAGACTTCACAGAAGACGCTGCGCGGTGTAATTGTGCGCAGTGTGAGCGCGGCCACAGACCTCCAGCCGCCTCTAATAGATGCACTAGGATGGGTTATTCCCCAGAACCCGGGGTCCGGGGCTGCGCGGGTATATCACTTTAAGACTACACAAGGGGTTCACTCATCACCGGGAGGCCTGTAATATAATAGGGTTATAGCGTCACGTCTCGCAGGAATAAACGTTACAGTGTTTGTGGGATAAATCCCCGGACTCTGTGCATTTTATGTGTCATATACAGAAGTATTCGCTGCAGATGGCGGACATGTCCCGGACACAGGTTTGACACCTTCGGTTGCAGGTCAAAAACATCAGAAAACTAAAAGTTCTCAGTTTACGGATTTAGTGAAGCACTTCTGTCCCATAAGGTCTCTGGGCTGCGAAAGGCTCCGGTAAACAAGAAGACGCTTTGCATTTCATCTGAACTGATTTTCTGCTGCCGATAAGCGTCTGGTGGCTCAAGAGCGCGGCCTGTGTGTGGAGCCGGGTACTGCAGGCGGGAGGCTGCTGACCAGGCCTCATCAGTCAGTCTCCTGCACAGGACCATCTGGTGCACCAGGACTAATGATAATGGAGTCATCACCGGCGTCCGCCTGCAATACTCCTGTCTTCTGCTCAAAGCTTCACCCGACAATAACACAGAAAACAGCAGCCGAGGAGCCGCAGACCTTCATTCCCATCACTGGTCCTGCACCCCCTGATAATGGGAAGACAACCCCCAACTTCTGTCTGCACCCCCAAAATGCTGAAACTGTAAGCTCCTACTGAGTATAGCTGGAGCCTGTAATCTAAAGACTGAACAGGTCAATGACCCCCCGACACTCGGGGGACCGGACAATGACGCCGACACTCGGGGGACCGGACAATGACGCCGACACTCGGGGGACCGGACAATGACGCCGACACGCGGGGGACAGGACAATGACGCCGACACGCGGGGGGCAGGACAATGACGCCGACACGCGGGGTACAGGACAATGACGCCCCGACACGCGGGGTACAGGACAATGACGCCGACACGCGGGGTACAGGACAATGACGCCCCGACACGCGGGGTACAGGACAATGACGCCGACACGCGGGGTACAGGACAATGACGCCGACACGCGGGGTACAGGACAATGACGCCGACACGCGGGGGACAGGACAATGACGCCGACACGCGGGGTACAGGACAATGACGCCCCGACACGCGGGGTACAGGACAATGACGCCCCGACACGCGGGGTACAGGACAATGACGCCCCGACACGCGGGGTACAGGACAATGACGCCCCGACACGCGGGGTACAGGACAATGACGCCGACACTCGGGGTACAGGATAACGACATTGACACTCGGGGTACAGGATAATGACATTGACACTCGGGGTACAGGATAATGACGCTGACACTCGGGGTACAGGATAATGACGCTGACACTCGGGGTACAGGATAATGACGCTGACACTCGGGGTACAGGATAATGACGCTGACACTCGGGGTACAGGATAATGACACTGACACTCGGGGTACAGGATAATGACGCTGACACTCGGGGTACAGGATAATGACGCTGACACTCGGGGTACAGGATAATGACGCTGACACTCGGGGTACAGGATAATGACATTGACACTCGGGGTACAGGATACTGACATTGACACTCGGGGTACAGGATACTGACACTCGGGGTACAGGATAATGACACTGACACTCTGTGTACAGGATAATGACACTGACACTTGGGGTACAGGATAATGACATTGACACTCGGGGTACAGGATACTGACACTGACACTCGGTGTACAGGATAATGACACTGACACTCGGGGTACAGGATAATGACACTTACACTCGGGGTACAGGATAATGACACTGACACTCGGGGTACAGGATAATGACGCTGACACTCGGGGTACAGGATAATGACACTCGGGGTACAGGATAAGGACGCTGACACTCGGGGTACAGGATAATGACGCTGACACTTGGGGTACAGGATAATGACGCTGACACTCGGGGTACAGGATAATGACGCTGACACTTGGGGTACAGGATAATGACACTGACACTCGGGGTACAGGACAATGACGCTGACACTCGGGGTACAGGACAATGACACTGACACTCGGGGTACAGGACAATGACGCTGACACTTGGGGTACAGGATAGTGACACTGACACTTGGGGTACAGGATAATGACGCTGACACTTGGGGTACAGGATAATGACGCTGACACTTGGGGTACAGGATAATGACACTGACACTCGGGGTACAGGACAATGACGCTGACACTCGGGGTACAGGACAATGACGCTGGCACTTGGGGTACAGGATAATGACGCTGACACTCGGGGTACAGGATAATGACATTGACACTCGGGGTACAGGATACTGACACTCGGGGTACAGGATAATGACACTGACACTCTGTGTACAGGATAATGACGCTGACACTCGGGGTACAGGACAATGACACTGACACTTGGGGTACAGGATAGTGACACTGACACTTGGGGTACAGGATAATGACGCTGACACTTGGGGTACAGGATAATGACGCTGACACTCGGGGTACAGGATAATGACATTGACACTCGGGGTACAGGATAATGACACTGACACTCTGTGTACAGGATAATGACACTGACACTCGGGGTACAGGATGATGACGCTGACACTTGGGGTACAGGATAGTGACACTGACACTTGGGGTACAGGATAATGACGCTGACACTTGGGGTACAGGATAATGACGCTGACACTTGGGGTACAGGATAATGACACTGACACTCGGGGTACAGGATAATGACACTGACACTCGGGGTACAGGACAATGACACTGACACTCGGGGTACAGGACAATGACGCTGGCACTTGGGGTACACCTTTTCTGAGAACCAGCGACATCACTCTGGGGGTAGTTTGCTCTACAATTAACAAGCTGCTATTATTGATGATTATGATCTCCAACGCAGAACCTGAAGTGGGGGTCCTGCTGTGTGCTCCCCCGTTGCTCCCCGGCCCTGGACGATACTCCCAGAGATGTGCAGCTCTGAGGACAATTTCCAATAGAATCTAAAGCTGTAATAAGAAGAATTCCTGAAGACAACTATGGATGGAGCAGTGCCACCAAGTGGTCGCATCAGGAAGTGCAGCACTGAAGAGGCACTGGCAGGAGGCGGCATGCTAGAGGACAATTGGGGTACAGATTGCAGTGTATTAGGGATCGCCATCCCCAAATTCAGACACGTTATGTACTAAGAGCTGGGCACATTATTCTGAGGTGAGCTGGCGTGGAGTCATATTGGCGTACGCATTTAATTATTCAGCTCAGTTAACTAATATTTGGTGCTTCTCACTAATGGGGGAGGGGTGATATATATAGTACCCCACCCCCCATAATTCTGCAGGCCGCTACTATACAGAATATAATAGGGTGTAAGGTCACCCTGCTGCGTATTATCTGTATAGGGGCCCAGGGCCGAAAAATGGATGCCTCCTTTTTAAAGGGGTTGTTCACCTTTTATTAAGTAATGACCTATTATCAGGTGGGGGTGCGGGATGTCGGACCCCACTGGTCAGCTACTGATGGTCTATCCTGAGAAGAGGACAATATGTAATGAAAGGTGGAAGAGAATTAAGGGGGCTGCCCGGCCGAGGAGCTGACAACGCCAAGGGACGGAAACTGTGTCCAGTGAAAAGGCCTTACCGTCCCCACACACCAGCCACTACTACCCCCAGCTGGAACGGAAGTGTCTTTGCCCCATGACCGCTGTGCCAATCACTGTCCTCAGCGGCCACATTGGCTTGAACGGCACTAGCTGGGTCCCGGATCCGTCCACTACGGTTGTCGGTGCTGAGGCCAGAGAAACCCTTTAAATCCACTACATGAACTACATTGTGATTCACCCACAACTGGGTGACATACATGTGCGGGGCTTGGCCATTACTTGGTTTTTAAATTTGATCTAAAATATACAAAGACGGTGTGCGACAGAACGAAATCAAAGACGACCGGTCCCCGTATGGTGAACGATGAAGGCTACCGGCGGTAACATGGAGCTCGCATCTTCCAGATATTGTACTCTGAGGGCCGACTGCAGCGTCCCGGATCTCCTGGGGCCGCCACACTTCTCTATGACTGGTAATCCAGAACATGTAAAGACCGGTCTAAGGGACTGATGCTACTGGCCACAAGATTACACAGAGGTCACCTGAGCATCTCCGCACTGGGGGCACCCCACGAATGAGTAATGGCACAAGGAGACCCAGCCGTTCTCTACCTTGTGTGCCGCCAAATGGTGCTCCATATTATGTGTGCCGCCAAATGCTGCTCCATATTATGTGTGCCGCCAAATGGTGCTCCATATTATGTGTGCCGCCAAATGGTGCTCCATATTATGTGTGCCGCCAAATGGTGCTCCATATTATGTGTGCCGCCATATCACGCTCCATTTTTATTTTTTTATGTTGGATTTGGTGTGAATCCGTCATCAGAATTTTCTGCATGGAGGTTCAGTACGGACCTATAGACCTCTATGTATTCTGGCTCTGGAGAACCCGGTGTGTGCATGAGGCTCAAACACGGAGAGCTACGTGATGCACCTGCAATGGTTTCATGTCGCTTTCAACCATTCCTTGCGAGTCCAGGGGCTGAGCTCGCAGTGTGTTTGACTAAGTCTCCATTAGGCGTATGTACCTGATGCATTTGTCGCTAACATATCCGTAGGCTCCACTCACCCAAATCCTGTCCTGTTGGCCCCATCAGGCGGGTAGAGTTCTGCATCCATTTTCTTAACATAATGGAATAGTGTAGTTGACTGCACTATTCCATACAGACGGGCCCAATGAGAAAAACGTATACAGCGCGGTATACGGCTTTTAACACGGGAGCCTGTGAATAGACTAACGGATCTGGTGATATGTGCTCGGGTTTTACCAAACTATTGCGCCCGCTTAGAGCGCCATGTTCCCCGCTGCACAGGCACCATTATTCTTTTATAGACCTGCAGATACATGGGCCCCGCGGTGCATCGCTGGTTATTGTAACTGACGGCTGTTTGGAGACAGAAGGGGGGACCCACACGCCTGGGGTAGAGCCCTGCACCCAGCGGTCTTTGTTTGCCATTTTAACGAGGAGCTGCACCTTAGCGACCGCAGTTCAAGCGGAAAAAGACTTTGTTTGCTGCACTAAATAGTATTTCCAGTGACCTCCTAAATCCTTCAACCAACTGGCCCGGCTGTTGTCTCTGCAGATAAAGCCGAATTATTGCGAGTGCCTGTGCGGTGGGTTGATTTTATTATAATTTTTTTTTCCTTGTCCTCATTTTTTAAACTGATTAAAATTAAGCCGTAAAACACGTGACGGAGGAATTAGCACATTGAGAAAAAAAAGGGGGGGGGCAGTTTTCCCTAGATCCCATTTTTTGCGCTGGTTGCGGCTGATCCGTATACGCGGGTGAAATTCTAATGACTTTCCGGAGGTTTTTGATGTCGGTTATGAAAAGGCAGAGTCTGGCGTTTGTGGGGAAGGTAGATAGGAAGGGGCTGTGAGGAGCGCTGATTGAGGACGCGGTGACATCGCCTCTGTTTTTCCGATAGGATCGGTGTCATTTTCCTCTCAAACGATAAGGCGCCACGCTGACAGAGCACGATTAGGGGAGAAGAAATGATTAGAAAATGCACTTTTTTTATTGAACGGGGACAGGAGTGATAACAGTTCAGCCTTGGGGAGAGTGAAGGGAGAGGACTCCGCATACAGAGTCGGGGAGAGGACTCCGCATACAGAGTCGGGGAGAGGAAATTCTTACAGGGGGGAATCTGAGAATAAAATAAGCACCAAGAGATGGATCCAAATGTAACAGAAGCGCAGATGTAAACCGCATCATAGCCTTCGTGCGGGATCATCCTGTGCGGTGCGGCACATTAGCGGGCGGACACTTCAGACGAGGGATCCTGGTACACGCCGCGCAGGCTGCAGGGTAAACACAGTAACAATAAAAGCATGCGGCCGTCTCGGGCTTGACGCTGCATAATGCTTGGAGGGAGAGCATAAAACAAATATTGATTTCTGCTTTTTAATGTGCAGACATCTTAGCCTCTGTGTTTTCGGAGTTCACAGAGAAGACCTTTCACCCGGCCTCTGGTGCAAAAATACAAGTTAGATTCATCCGGATCTGAGATTTTATCCCCTCAAGTTAAAATACAAAAAAATATATAGAAATAAGAAAGAAAAATATTTTATTGAAAGACCAAAAAAAAATAAAAAATCTTCCTGACTCTGCACGCGTAATCTGTGCTCGCTAACCGCGCGGAGACGCCGGGGCGCAATTAACCATATAACTGCTGAAAATGCATTCAGAGGGTAAATAGATCTGATAGTAAAGTCTATTAGATTAACCTCCTAATTACCACAGGGCACAGAAAAAGCCCAAACATGTCTAATCTATCTATGTTATCTAACATCTACCTTTCAGCCAGACAGAAAGTTGTGCACGAAGAGCTTTATGTCTGGCCGAATTCTGGCACGTATTCCGTAAAGCTCCAGGGCCCCTGTGAGATCAATCGGGATCCAGTGGTCGGCGGCATTAGGGTTAGGCAAACAGATATAGAGAGATATGAGATAGATGGATAGATAGATAGATATTAGATAGATAGATAGATAGATAGATAGATAGATAGATAGGAGATAGATAGATAGATAGATAGATAGATAGATATTAGATAGATAGATAGATATGAGATAGATAGATAGATAGATAGATAGATAGATAGATAGATAGATATGAGATAGATAGATAGATAATAGATAGATAGATAGATATGAGATAGATAGATAGATAATAGATAGATAGATAGATATGAGATAGATAGATAGATAGATAGATAGATAGATAGATAGATAGATAGATAGATACAAATTGTGTGTAGTAGTAATAATAATGTGAAATCCTAATACTGCCCTAAAGTGGCAATTGGATGGTCAAGCAATTTAACATAATAAAATATTTATTTTTACTACATTTCTTTGTAACTACATATTGTTCACTATATTTTATTTCTTTACTTCTTATTTATAGTTTTGTTTTATTTTATTATTTTAATCTTTCTTCTCCTAAACTACATGTCTTATTTTTCACCATATATTTTATCTTTTCTACTACATATCTTATTATTTACTACATATTTTAGTATTTTTTTGCTACATTTACTTTATATTTTTTTATATATTTTACTATATACTGTATTGTATTATTTTTCACAAGACATTTTATTTATTTTTTACTATGTATTCATTACTTTTCTACTATTAGAAGTTAAATATTCTTTTCATTATTTATTTAGGCATTTTTCACTACAGCTTTTTTTTTAATTTAATATACTATATTTTATTATTTTTAACAAATTTCTTTTTTTTTCAGACTACCCACCAATTATTGTAATAAATGTCAACACAGATATCATGATCCTGCGGTTTCTTTAATTCCGCATTCATTTACCTATTTCTTGGCCACTGCTCCGAGGGTATAAACCTCATGAGCCATGACAAGTAGTGTTTTGGGCCACCGACCCATTGCCCACAACCACAAGCGGGGAGTGGAGGAACAATGTGCGGGCTAAGCCCCCATCCCCGCCACCGTGCTGCCCCTCTGACAGTCCATTTTCCCCAGGTCAGTTGTTCCTTTCTCTGCTGTAAGACAATATCAGAACTATTCTTGGTTCAGTAATCGGTTAGAAGGATAAAGATGCTGAAACCTTTCACTGGTGACTTTCTGCTCCTCGGCCATCTGCTGAAGCCTGGATACCCACAGACACGGCAGGAAAAGAGCAAAGAACAAGTGCTCGTCTGGCCCCATTGGATTCGGGGTTTTTGTTTTTTTGAAACCGCTTAATATTTGCTTACTGTTGTATTTAACACTAAATGATCCAGACATTCAGTCCACATGTGCAGTGGTCAGCCATAGTAATAGCCTGGGTTCAGATGCTGCCCTATCGGGTGGAGATCGCCTTATATCCAGTCCTGGACCTTTATTACCATAAAAGAATCATTCGTCCAAGACATTCCAGCAAGATATCAAAAATAGCGGAGAGGAAGGAAAGATAAAAGAAGCAAACACTGGAGACATGGCGAAATGTTAATTGTATCGATGCTATACTTACTATAGGAAAAATAGAAGCTCTTTGCCATTTTTGGATAGATAGATAGATAATAGATAGATAGATAGAAAGGAGATAGAACCGCAACACTCCGAGAAGAAGTTTAAATGTGTTTTCCTTTATTCACCAAAAACTGCAACATTTTAAATCTCTTACTGGGACTTTTCTCCAGGACTATTAGGACTGAAACATCACAGTTTCTA
The DNA here is from genome assembly GCF_014858855.1 of Bufo gargarizans. Classification (NCBI taxonomy): domain Eukaryota; kingdom Metazoa; phylum Chordata; class Amphibia; order Anura; family Bufonidae; genus Bufo; species Bufo gargarizans. Next base: position 91,892 of record NW_025334526.1, read on the forward strand.
ATGAATAAAAGACACCACATTGGAATTACTTCTGGGAGTGCGGCGGTATTTCTTCTATCTTCATAGCTTGTGGATGTTGGTCATGTCCTAGGCTGCGGGCACACCATCACTTCAAACTTTTGGTTGGGCTGCTCAAATATTTTTATTCTGTTAGATAAATAGATAGATAGATATGAGATAGATAGATAGATAGATAGATAGATAGATATGAGATAGATAGATATGAGATAGATAGATAGATATGAGATAGATAGATAGATATGAGATAGATAGATAGATAGATAGATATGAGATAGATAGATAGATAATAGATAGATATGAGATAGATAGATAGATAGATAGATAGATATGAGATAGACAGATAGATAGATAGATATGAGATAGACAGATAGATAGATAGATAGATATGAGATAGATAGATAGATATGAGATAGATAGATAGATATGAGATAGACAGATATGAGATAGATCGATAGATAGATAGATATGAGATAGATAGATAGATATTAGATAGATAGATAGATATGAGATAGACAGATAGATAGATAGATATGAGATAGATAGATAGATAGATAGATAGATAGATAGATAGATAGATAGATAGATAGATATGAGATAGATAGATAGATATGAGATAGATAGATATGAGATAGATCGATAGATAGATAGATATGAGATAGATAGATAGATATTAGATAGATAGATAGATATGAGATAGACAGATAGATAGATAGATATGAGATAGATATGAGATAGATATGAGATAGATATGAGATAGATAGATAAATAGATGGATAGATAGATAGATAGATATGAGATAGATATGAGATAGATAGATATGAGATAGATAGATATGAGATAGATAATAGATAGATAGGAGATAGATAGGAGATAGATAGATAGATAGATAGATAGATAGATATGAGATAGATAGATAAATAGATAGATAAATAAATAGATAGATAATAGATAAATAAATAGATAGATAATAGATAGATAAATAGATAGATAATAGATAGATCTTCTGGAGCTTTTACTTTTAATTAGATAAAAAGTAGGACTGGAGGAGAGAGAAGTAAAAAAAAAAAATAATATACAAAGAATAAAATTGTATACAAATCTATACCCAAGGGGAATTAACATAGTAACCTTTCTATTACACTTATGATATAATCCGACCAATGAGGTCACCAAATTAATGAAAGATGTAATGTTTCTATTTGTCGGAATACGACAGCGGAAAAGAACCAGCTGACCCTAACAACGTGGCCGATTTCTGCAGCCAATCGTGACTGCTTGTTGATGACATCATGAAGATATTGTTTAGGTCACAGCCGATGTTTGGATTACTGATATCGTTACCACAAGAAATTATTACAATTGGATGGTGTTTGGCCGGTAAAAACGCTGTCGCCTTGCGTCGCTACTGGCAAATGTCACTGAAGTGTCACAAAGGTGACAAAATGTAAACCCTTCTGTGCAAGAATAAACAGAACTCTCAAAGCGTTCCAAAAATAATCATCCTTCCCCTCAAAACAAGCGGAAAACAGACGAGCAATAAATGCAATTTCAGCGGAATTCTATAACTGGGAAGATCTGTTGTCACAACGTCACGACACGAGCCGTCAGGGAAATCCCCCGAAAGACCGAAAATCATTTTGGGAAAAGTAAGTATGGAGATAAAAAAAAATAATAATGTTCCTGTCAATATTAGCGGATTCCAGATGAAATAAAAAAAATAAGCTTTATTAATCTGTGATCAGATAAAGCAGCTAGCGCCCCCCTCCACATGATAGCGTGTTCGTGCACCAGTGTAATTGCGCACACTCGAGCGCCTGACGTCGGGAAACGCGGAGCTGGAGACTTTGACACAGGCGGACGGTTTGACAGGAGAACAGTACCTAAGTTAATGCTGGATCAGAGTGTGCCAGCTACAAGAGCACTGACGCGCCCATTGGCACAGCAAGACTCAAAGCTCTGGTTGGCTTCAAAGGGCTGATTATTTTTTCTTTATTTTTTTTATTTTTCTCCCCTTTCCAGAACTGTTCTGCTTTCTAGTAAATCTGTAACCATAATGTTCGCTCTCTTAATGCCGCCATCAAAAATCAAAACACTTTAAAACAAATTGATGTCCTCTTTAATACAGTCATCACAGGACGGATGCGCCCTGCGTGGGGACGGCCGAGGGGATGCGAGCCGCGCAGCATTGCCTTTGTTGCCTTTATTCAATGCTGGAGAGAAGAAAAAAAAAAAAAGGGGGCTGACAATTGAGATATTGGCACCTTTGATTGACAGGACGTAATCAGCTTATCATGGCACTAATAAAGTTGGTCGCCTGTGGAGAGAGTGAATATCTTCGGCTGAGTGAACTTCCACTAGCAGCAGCCTTCGGGGCTGGCATTGAGAATTGCTGCTTATCTGGGGGGGGGGGAACTTGAATGAAATCCCAAGTGGACAGTTTCAAAAACGTGTTTGGTCTATGAAGACACAGAAGACACAGCCCAGTGACCCGGAAAGGGCTTCTCTGCCCTAGGAGATGGCAGTGTGGTGTGGATTAGAGAGAAAGGGGGATATTTAGCATAAAAGGTTATATGTCCGTGAGGTGCTTAGCAGAGGAAGAAAGTAAAAGATACCAAAATATAAATAAAATATATAAATAGGAAGAAAAAAACTGCAAAATGTGAAATTCCTGAACTGCAGAATTTCTCACCTTTAAAAATCTATACAAATGAAAATATATAAGACTGTAATATATAACTATGCTGGTCGGTAAGGGTGTGATTTGGGCATGCTGGGCGCCCGGGTGGTTACAACAGCTGGAGATCCAGTTACAACAGCACACCCTGGACAGATGAGGACAGATAAGTTCCTGAAAATGTAACTTCCTTGCAGGGCTGGACGAATAGCTAATTTCTCATGGCGGTTTAATCATACCTTGTAGTAACTAAACCCTTGAATCCTGGGATTTCTACACTGGACCAGTCCTTTAATTCTGGTTTCACAGGGCAGCGGTGGGGACTTTGCATTCCCCGCAGCTGTTTAGATAATTACTGAAAATGTATGAAAAATTTGATACATAAAAAGTAAAAAAAAAAAGTTTGAAAATATTCTGAAGTTTACAGATGTTAGAAAACCTTCTATTAGGTTCTGTTTACATCTAGGTTGTGGCTTCCAATTTATCTTGAAGCAACGTTACTCTACCAAGTCCAATGTTAAGGAACCCCTGCAGGACTCAATTAACCTACAAAGGGATCAGATAAGGTTCTGCAACTGGAGTCATCGTTTTAGATGATAGATAGACAGACAAATACACAGTAGAGTCCATTATTCTGGGCAGTAGCTAATATCCAGAGTAACCTCCGTGTGCAGCACAGACAGCAGCTAGACGGGGCCAGAGTGACTCCATAAGGTCCTGGTAGGTTGTCACAGGGATCTGAAGCCATGCTGACTGCAAAGCAACCCTCCAGCTGCTGGAGGGGACGCGGTGGAGGATCCATAGAGCGAGCACGACCATCAAGGTGGTCCCACAGATGATCAACTAGTTTCAAGTCTGGGGAATTAGTGGACAGGGGTAGTAATCGGAACTCTTGGTCATGCTCTTCCCACCAGTGACAGACATTTCCAGCCATGTGACATGTTGCATTGTCTTGCTGGAAAATGCCATCTGCCCCAGGGGAGACAATCAGCATGTATGGGTGTACGTGATCTGCAAGGATGGATTCATACAAAATTGGCTAAGAGTGCCTTCCACATGGATGAGTGGCCCAGAGATTGCCACAAAAACCTTCCCCCGACCATAATGCTGCCACCATCAGGTTGTGTTCTTTCAGCAGTGGCTGAGTTCCCTCTCCTGACACGCCAATGTCCATCCGTTCCATGAAGCAGAAAATGTGACTCATCAAAGACGACAACCCTTTACCAATCTGTGAAGTCCAATACTGATAATGCCGCCAAAATGGAAGCCTTTTCTGCCGATGTAGCTTGGTTATCAGAGGAGCCGTGACCGTCCGTCTGATCCGGAGCCCAATAGGCAGGAGGGTCACTGCACTGTAGTCTGATAGCCCCCTGGTTCATGTTGGCAGTGAGCTTCTCCATTGTAGCGTGTAGTCCAAAACGGAGCTCCGCCGTTTAAAAGCCGCTTATTCACAATGCCGCCATTTGTCCACTTAGAATTAGTGATGAGCGGCAGGGGCAACATTCAAATTTGTGATATTTTGCAAATATTTGGGCGAATATTCGCCATATAGTTGCAAATTCGTTATCACCAGTCATTATTTTCCTGATTGCGGAAATCGGCAATTAAAATTCGCATTACGAAAATTCACAATAAATACTACTCCTAAAGTCAAAGATATTGCAGCCTTCTCATTGGCGCACAAGCTAGAAGCAGGGAGGGATCATGTGTACTGATTTAAAAAAAAATCTCGAAATTAAGAATATATATATCATTATATTCTAAATATTTGCGAATTCTCGAAGTGCCGATATTCGCGATAAAAATTCGCAATTCGAATATTCGTGATCAACACTACTTAGGATACACCTTCATCACAGTAGCACGAAAACAGTTCACAAACTGTCATAGAAATATCGCCACCTGAGGCCAGAAAACCAGTATCATCCCTTCTTGCAACTCTGATAAATTGCCCCTTTTACCCATGAGAGCACCGAGGGATATGTGTGCAGATAGCCTATCACACACCTTATATACCCACCGAGGGATATGTGTGCAGACAGCCTATCACACCTTATATACCCACCGAGGGATATGTGTGCAGATAGGCTATCATCACACATATCCCTCGTTGGGTATATAAGGTGTGTGATAGGCTATCTGCACACATATCCCTCGGTGGGTATATAAGGTGTGATAGGCTGTCTGCACACATATCCCTCGGTGGGTATATAAGGTGTGTGATAGGCTATCACACATCTTATATACCCACCGAGGGATATGTGTGATGATAGCCTATCAAACACCTTATATAACCACTAAGGTATATGGATGCAGACAGTCCATCACACACCTTATATACCCACCGAGGGATATGTGTGATGATAGCCTATCAAACACCTTATATAACCACTGAGGTATATGGATGCAGACAGTCCATCACACACCTTATATACCAACTGAGGAATATGTGTATAGAAAGCCTATTACACATCTTATATAACCACTGAGGGATATATGTGCAGACAGCCTATCACACCTCATATACCCACCGAGGGATATGTGTGCACACAGCCTGTCGCAAACCTTATACACCCACTAAAGGATATGTGGCAAATAGCCTAGGACACCTAATATACCCACCGAGATATTTGTGTGCAGACAGCCTACCACACACCTTATATACCCACAGAGGGATATGTGTACAGAAAGCCTATCACACATCTTATATACCCACAGAGGGATATGTGTACAGAAAGCCTATCACACATCTTATATAACCATTAAGGGATATATGTGCAGAAAGCCTATCACACCTTATATACCCACTGAAAAATATGTGTACAGACAGCCTATCACAAACCTCTGCACACGTATCCCTCAGGGGGTATATAAGCTACACGATAGGCTATCTGCACACATATCCCTCGGTAGGTGTATAAGGTGTATGATAGTCGGTCTGCACACATATCTCTCGGTGAGTATATAAGATGTGTGATAAGTTGTCTGCATACATATCCATTGGTGGGTATATAAGGTATGTGATAGGCTGTCTGATCACATATCCCTTGGTAGGAGTAAGGTGTGCGATAGGCTGTCTGCACACATATGCCTCAGTGGGTACATAAGATGTGTGATAGGTTTTCTATACACATATCCCTCAGTGGGTATATAAGATGTGTGATAGGCTATTTGCACACATATGCATCAGTGGGTATACAAGATGCGTAATAGGATGTCTGCACACATATCCCTCGGCGGTTATATGAGGTGTAGGATAGGCTGTCTGCACACCTATCCCTCATTGGGTATATAAGGTGTGATAGGTTGTCTGCACCGATATCCTTCAGTGGATGTATAAGGTTTGTGATAGGCTGTCTGCACACATATTTCTCAGTGGGTATATAACATGTGTGATAGGCTGTCTGTACACATATCCTTCGGGGGGATTATAAGGTGTATGATAGGCGGTCTGCACACATATTCCTCAGTGGGTATATAAGATGTGTGATAGGTTGTCTGCATACATATCCCTCAGTGGGTATATTAGGTGTGTGAAAGGCTGTCTGCATATATATCCCTCGTGGGTATATAAGGAGTGTGATAAGAGATCTGCACACCTCTCCCTCGGTGGGCATATAAGGTGTACCATAGGCTGGCTGCACAGATGTCCCTCGGTGGGTATATAAAGTGTGTGATAGGCTGCCTATACACATATCCCTCGTTGGTTATATAAGTTGTGATAGGGTGTCTGCCCATATATCCCTCGGTTGGCATATAAGATGTATGATAGACTTTCTATACACATATCCCTCGGCTGGTATATAAGGTGTTATAGGCCGTCTGCACACATATCCCTCGGTGGGTATACAAGGTGTGTGATAGGGTGTCTGCACATAAATCTCTTGGTGGGTATATAAGTGTGAGAAATTGTCTGTCCGCATATCTCTCTGTAGGTATAAATGGTGTGATAGGCTATCTGCACACATATCCCTTGGGGGGTATATAAGGTGTGGGATAGGCTGTCACACCTTATATACCACCCGAGGGATATGTGTGCAGACACACACCTTATATACCACACCTTATCACACACCTTATATACCCACTAAAAGGATATGTGATCAGACAGCCTATCACACACCTTATATATCCACCAAGGTACATATGATCAGTCACCCTATCCCACACCTTATATACCCACTGAGGGATGTGTGTGCAGACAGCTTATCACACACCCTATATACCCACAGAGGGATATGTGTGCAGACAGCCTATCACACCTTATAAACCCACTGAGAGATATGTGTAAAGACAGCCTATCATACCTTATATACCCACGAGGGATATGTGTGCAGACAGCGTATCACACACCTTATATACCCACAGAGGAAAATGTGTGCAGACAGCCAATCACACCTTATACACACACCGAGAGATACTGTATGTGTATAGAAAGCCTATCACACATCTTATATACCTACAGAGGGATTTGTGTGCAGACATCCTATCAAACACCTTATATAGCCACCGAGGGAGAAGTGTGCAGACAGCCTATTACACCTTATATACCCACTAAGAGATATGTGTATAGAAATCCTATTACACATTTTATATACCCACCGAGGGATATACAGTATGTTCAGACAGCCTATCACACCTTCTATACCCACCAAGGGATATGTGAGCAGACAGCCTATCACACACCTTATATAGCCACCGAGGGAGAAATGTGCAGACAGCCTATTACACCTTATATACCCACCGAGGGATATGTGTGCAGACAGCCTATTACACCTTATATACCCACCGAGGAATATGTGTGCAGACAGCCTATCACACCCCTTACATACCCACCGAGGGATAAGTGTGCAGACAGCCTATCGCACCCCTCATATACCCATCAATGGATATGTGTGTAGACAGCCTATCACAAGCATTATATACCCACTGAGGATTATATGTGCAGACAGCCTATCACTCACCTTATATACACACTGAGCCAGCTAAGCACATGTGGCTTCCTTCATGAGCTACACGCTGCCGACGGCAAAAGCAGGAAGTGGGCAGAATAATGGGACTCCACTGTGTAACAGATAGATATATGGAAAGACAGAGAGTCTATGAGATAGATGGATAGATAGATAGATAGATAGATTTCATGGATCACATAGCGGTGGCACATTACCTGTGTGTCAGGCTGGATGTGCAGTAATTACGCTGCATGTAATCATCTCTTAACGAGGGTGATACAGGGATTAGTTGACCCCTGAGAACTGGTATTGACCTTGTTGGGTATTATCTTTGCAGATCGATGTTTTCTACTATTGGATTGAAGACGAGTCCAATCTTAATTGCTAATTTGCAAATTGCTGCAGGACGGATTGGAGTTTGCAGGGACTGTCCTCCACCTTTTGCTTCTGCATTACTAATGTAATGTGTATGAAGGGGGTGAAAACAACCATAACAATAGCGCAACCAGAACCACAACATACCACGTACAGCACAGCATAGCTCTCCAGCCACACAACATACCCCGTACAGCAGAGCTCTCCAGCCACACAACATATCCCATACAGCAGAGCTCTCCAGCCACACAACATATCCCGTACAGCAGAGCTCTCCAGCCACACAACATATCCCGTACAGCAGAGCTCTCCAGCCACACAACATACCCCATACAGCAGAGCTCTCCAGCCACACAACATACCCCGTACAGCAGAGCTCTCCAGCCACACAACATACCCCGTACAGCAGAGCTCTCCAGCCACACAACATATCCCGTACAGCAGAGCTCTCCAGCCACACAACATACCCCATACAGCAGAGCTCTCCAGCCACACAACATATCCCGTACAGCAGGCTTCTCCAGCCACACAACATACCCCCTACAGCACAGCAGAGCTCTCCAGCCACTCCACAAGCAGAATAGTGAGTGCAGCTCTGGAGTGTAATACAGGATGTAACTCAGGATCAGTATAGGATAAGTCAGGGCTCGACAAATCCCAGGCGCCAGGTCGCCATGGCGATCAGGAATTTTGTCCTGGCGCCTGGGTATTTGCCCCTGCTTGAAAATAGGCCCAGCACACCAGCAGCCGGGCGCAGTAGCACTTTAAGTTTAGAGTAGACGCAGCGTCATGCAGGAGTCCGCGTCTACTCCCGTCACGCTTCCCGCCCCAGACTACAGTGAAGAGGACCGAAACTGGCTGAGGCTCCTCATCGCTGCGGCGCCTCTCCTTCTCAGAACTATGGCGAGTGGCGGTACGATAGGGGCGGCCTCCCCCCATCATTGGTGGGCAGTGCGCCATCCCCCTCCCCCCCCCCCATCATTGGTGGCAGCGGCAGTTCCGATCGGAGTCCCAGCAGTGTAATGCTGGGGCTCCGATCGGTTACCATGGCAGCCAGGATGCTACTGAAGTCCTGTCTGCCATGGTCAGTTAGTCAGCAACATACTTACATGCACTGTGGCCGCCCGGCGCTCCTTATGCTTCTAGCAATGCGCCGCACAGACCTGTGACGAATTACAAGAAGAAGGAGCGTCGGGCGGCCACAGCGCATGTAAGAATGGTAACCGATCGGAGCCCCAGCATTACACTGCTGGGACTCCGATCAGAACTGCCGCTGCCACCAATGATGGGGGGGTCGCACTGCCCACCCATGATTTTAATACAGGGGAGGGGGGGTGCACTGCCCACCAATGATTTTAATACTGGGAGGGAGGGCGCACTGCCCACCAATGATTTTAATACAGGGGAGGAGGGGGGGCTCTAACTTTTATAGCTGGTTCCTAGATTCCAAAGGAAAAATGTCAAGCCCTGGGATAAGTAATGTATGTACACAGTGACTGCACCAGCAGAATAGTGAGTGCAGCTCTGGAGTATAATACAGGATGTAACTAAGGATCAGTACAGGATAAGTAATGTATGTACACAGTGACTGCACCAGCAGAATAGTGAGTGCAGCTCTGGAGTATAATACAGGATGTAACTCAGGATCAGGACAGGATAAGTAATGTATGTACACAGTGACTCCACCAGCAGAATAGTGAGTGCAGCTCTGGAGTATAATACAGGATGTAACTCCGGATCAGGACAGGATAAGTAATGTATGTACACAGTGACTGCACCAGCAGAATAGTGAGTGCAGCTCTGGAGTATAATACAGGATGTAACTCAGGATCAGTACAGGGTAAGTAATGTATGTACAGAATGACTGCACCAGCAGAATAGTGAGTGCAGCTCTGGAGTATAATGCAGGATGTAACTCAGGATCAGTACAGGATAAGTAATGTATGTACACAGTGACTGCACCAGCAGAATAGTGAGTGCAGCTCTGGAGTAAAATACAGGAAGTAACTCAGGATCAGTAATGTAATATATGTACACACAGTATAAAGCATACAACTCGTGACAGCTGCGGCCAGTCACTATCCTCGGTGTTCTAATGCTGTATACTGGATTATCACCACTAAAGTTTGTAAAAAGGCAGCGACAGGAGGACCAGGCGAGAACTGCAGTGGACAATGTCGGAGAATGGGGTGACTATACTATGATGTTTTATTTTGGGTTATTGGATATTTTTAATTATCTCTGGCAACATATTTAATCTTCACGGTAATTTAATTACGGATATTTACAGTTATTTAATTATGGGTAATATTAGGGATTATTGAGAGCCTCTAATTAATATTTAGTGATGTTTAATGATTGTATGGGGGCCGCCACACATGGCAGACATATAATAATTAGTGCGACCCTGTAAGAGGTGTGCGATTAATGAGACCCTTTAATCACTGTATCTATGATTAGGCGCACCCAAAGACTATATCAGTGTACGGACTATATTAGTGAATGGTGAGACCTTCTACGGACTATATTAGTGATTGGTGAGACCCTCTATGTTAGTGGTCACTGACTTCCTGTATGTAAAATCTTCCGCTTTCTTGGCCTCTCTTTGTGCCAGTGAAAGGCCCTCTGTTTTTATTCTCTTCCTTTAGTTCCTTCCTCATCCAGATTGGGAGTTTACCGGCTTTGATTCTCGCACAGACGGAGTGTTTCTGAGTCGGCCTGATGTTCACATTATTGACAGACTTGTCTTTGTCGGGGGCCACAGCTTCACCTCAGCTTGATTTCACAGCAGGTCAGGACTGGCTGCATCTTTGGTAGAACTTCCGACACTACGCCTGGGCTTTCACAAACGCACATTTTTCCTCCTTCTATCTTTTGAAGCGCGAGGCTGCGCTCTCTGCCAGGAAGCAATGTTGTCTCCCAATTGCACGAAGGAACAAAAGAAGCATTAAAAAATAATTCTGACTGAAGAACCGCACGCTCCAACTTATGACGATATCAAAACGAGCGAGAGGCAAAACATCACTGGAAGAACATCAGGATGACCCACGGCACCAGAGGGTGCACAATCCGGACTGCAGACACGTTACAAAATGGAGCGAAAAAGGAGGAACCGTTCTCCTGACCGGCGGCAGCCTGGGCTCCGAACAAGGTTATTACTTTATTTTAACGCTGTGTCATTTGCATATTTCTGTCAGGGGAAGGTTAAGATGCAGGAGGAGAGAGTACAAAGATTCTGGAATCTTCAATGTGGGGGAGAAACACAAAAAATCATCACCGATCACTAATGCAAAAATCAACGTAATTCCACGGAAACTGATGGAAGTGTGGTCCGGTAACAGGAGACACCGCTGCCATGAGGCACTTCCTAAAAGGTTTTCCCTCTAAGATATTCTGCCATCACCTGTGAGCGGTATTATTGTAAAGTGGAAGGAACTGAAGCAACTCAACCACGAAGTGGAGACCACGCAACGGGGTCGGCCTCAGCACCTCAGTTCCAGTGAAATGAAACCTTAATCCTTCAGCAGACGTCATCATGGACAGTTGAATGGTGACAACTTTGTGGGAACAGTTTGGTGAAGGGCCTTTTCTGTTCCTCCATGAGTGCGCCCCAGTGAACAAGCTCCATAAGTATAGGAATCCCTCAAGATACAGTGGCCTCAGGATACAATATTTTCAACACACAATGGTCTTTTCTACCCCATCGTAAGTTGAAACTAGACTCAACATACAATGCCTCGGACTCCGATCCAACCAATCGAGGCCACTTCTCTGATAAAATAGCTGGATTAGTTGCTAGTTAGCTATTATATGTAAGGACTTTTTGCATCCGTCTTAGTTATCTGCTTATTTTTCTTAAATCTTAATTTTCTCTCATCTTGGATGACATTTTAGGGCTTTGGAACCAATTACTCTACAATGGTTTCAACTTACAATGGTCGTCCTGGAACCAATTCATATTGTAACTTGAGGGACCACTGTACATGGTTAGGGGGAGTCTAGAAGACAAGAACCCCGACCACAACTTCATCCAACACTAGAACAGAGACTGCAAGTCAGGCCCTCTCCCCCAACATCAGGGTCTGACATCACAAATCAACTTCTGGATGAAGAGGCAAAACTTCCCACAGACACCATCCAAGATCTTGAAGAAAGCCTTCTGAGAAGAGTGGAAGCGGTTTTAGCTGCTCCTGTAGCTGTACTGTGTAGGTGTCCCAACACTGTTCTCCATATAGTGTACATACAAACATCTGCAGAGACTTCCAGCTCCCCTTCAGTCACGGGCGCTCCTGGTGAGGAGGCTGCCTGCACTTCTATGTATCCTTTCACAGCCATGTGCTCAAGGACCTGATAATTAAATCACAAAACCAGAAGGTCCTTGAGCAGCAGACAGGTAATACTATTATCAGGACATTTGGTGACAGCATAACCCAAAAACGGGTCACAACATACATATTAAAAGCACAATATATCCACAGGGAGCTTCTCAATATTCCCAGTGGTCACTTGGAACATCTATGGATCGAGCAAAGAATTTCCATCACATGCTGCGCGTCAATATGCAGTGTCTGTGCCCAGAGAGCGCGTCATCCTGATGGAGTCGTAACATCTGTGGTGTCCAAGTGGGCGATTCCTCAGCAGCACAAGACCCACATCTCACACATGTAACAAACACATATAACACCTGACATACTATCACTGCAAGCTGCTTGGCACACTGAGGTGGTCCACAGATAAATAACCGCTGAGGAAGGTCCTGCTGGACAGAAACGGTCGGAATATAAGGTGGTCTCTGGTGAAGTTATTTCCTAAATCGGATGAATAACTCTGGATATAAACCTACAAAATGAATTTATGTTTTGCAATTGCAAGTCATAAACCTGTGTGACGCATATTTTTGATGTATATAAGTGACGGCTGAATTCTACTCAGGCATCAGAGCAAAGCCAGCGAGCGGAACTCCATTAAAATTACACGTACACAGTGACTGCACCAGCAGAATAGTGAGTGCAGCTCTGGAGTATAATACAGGATGTAACTGGGGATCAGTACAGGATAAGTAATGTATGTACACAGTGACTGCACCAGCAGAATAGTGAGTGCAGCTCTGGACCAGCTGTTCCTGAGCTGCGATTACCTGTGGGTGTGGTCGCCTGTGGCTGTGTGTAGCTGCTGCTGCTGCTGCTGCTGCTCCTGAGCGTTTGGAGGAAAATCTATCCACCTGAGGCCGGCTCTCTCCTCCCCAGGGGGAGAGTGGGTTCTCAGGCATGAGCGAGGGAAGCAAGCCCCAGGCTCCTGTTCCCAGCGGCAGGCCTTCAGGGGACAGGAGAAGCCAGCGTTTGGCCTGCATGGAGGACTCAGGGGTAAGAAGATCTGGCAGGAGTCGCAGTAATGTGGCTTCTGTCTCCCCTGAGTCTGAGGGTAGTAGGAAGAGCCGCAAGGCTGGATCCGCTAAGGAGGACCCGAATGCCAGCATGGGTGAGAGTGGCCCTTCCGGGGCCCAGCAAAAGCCGAGTGTTCACGGAGGTGAAGCAGATCTTGAGGAGGAAGGCTGGGGCGTACTGAGGGCCCGGGAGTCCATTTCCACCTACGGATCCCGGGTCATGAGCCACCTCCGTGAGTACGAAGACGCGACTAAGACCCTGAGGAGGCTCCGGGAGGAGCTGCGCGGCTTGAGGTCTTGTGTTGGAGTGGCCCCAAAGAGGAAGAAGCAGGGGCTGGAGAGCCAAATAAAGCAGCTACAAGCTGACATTGGCGAGATTGAGCAAAGGCGGACTGTACTCCGAGATAAAAGCGGCCCGTTTAAGGAAAAACTCCTAAACGAGGAACGTTTTCGGAAGATGGCGGAGGAGAAGGGGCAGATGGGGCAGCAGCCTGACAGCCAGGTGGAGAAGGAACCAGTCGTGCAGGAGGAGGATGATGATGATGACCAGCAAGATCCACCTGGCAGCCTGCAGGAGCAGATTCCGTACAGTGGGCCCCCTGCACGCCAAATAGCAAGGTCACCCAGCTGCGGCTCGGGGATGAGTATGAGACCTGCGGCCCGGGAGGGGCCCTAGTGGAGGAGATCCAGCTCCTGGAGTCCCCAGTGCGTTTCCAGGACTTATGCTTTGGTGATGAGTTGCCACCGGAGACGCCTGGGGAAGGAAAGAAAAAGGCTAAGAAGACCAAGCTCCAGGAGCAGGTAAGATATGTATACACCCCCCTCCCTGGGACCCCCGGGTCGACCGCAGGGCCGGCTCACTGTATTAGCCCCTCTTCTCAGCCCAGCCCGTGTCCTGCAGTGGACTCGGTGCAGGAGAGAGGGGAGAGCGAGGTATCCGATATGGTGGTGAGCTCCGTCTCTGTTTGCAGTAACGGGGATGGAGCTGGTGCGACACCGGCTGAAAAGCCGGACAGGAAGGTTACTGCGGAGGATAAGAGAAAAATCTCTGGCGCTGGAGTTTGCTCCCTGATGGGAGGAGGGGGTGGCTCCACGCCACAGATGGCTGCAGGAGCTCCGATGGCTCCAACCGCTGATGACGCTGTTCCCTCGGGCCAGCAGAGGCATGAAGGAGCTGTCGGAGCTATGACGGTTACGCCTCCCAATGAAGGTCAAGAACTGAGGCCAAAGCCTTTGTTTTGTATTGGCGCTGCTGGTCCAGATGAGCGGCGCCATGAAAGAACAGATCAGCAGCGTTTGGATCAGTGGCGCCCGGTAATGGATCAGCGGCGTCCAAAAGTTGTAAATGGTAGTACTGAGGAAGCGGAGGGCAATGATAAAAGTGGGGTTGGGGCTGTGGTCTGTCTTTTGGGGGCAGCTCCGACCCCAGGGCCCAGTGATGCTGAGGTACCAATAATTACACCAAAACACACCGGTTCAGCCAGTATGAGTGAGGGAGCAGGTGGGGGGCAGAAAATTATTTTTAATAAAAATATGTCTGGGGGTTTGGATGGTGGAGTGAATGGTGTTAGGAGGGAAGGAAGGGAGGTCGCAGAATCTGTTGTAAGTAAGGCTGGTTTGGGGATGGAAGATATGGAAGTGGGTGGTGGAGGGTCTTTGGTAAGCGGGGAGGGTGTGGAACCTGGTCCGGTTGCCCCCCCGGCTGTGGCAGCCCCTGTGCGCAGTTTTGCTACTGTCACGGCCGGGGTGAGTAGGAGACCCTCCTTGTCCTCTGGCTCTGGGGACGGCGTTTTGCAGCGGCGTCTTCTGGAGGCTCTAAAGAGAGGGGAGAGCACAATCAATGTAGAGGGGAGGGAGGTTGATCTATCCTTTTGGATAGATAGGCATGGCCTCTCAGCCTTCCGAGAGCAAAGGAGCGGGGAGACCACGTGGTCCCTCCCGACAGCTGGGCAGGGTGCTCTCCGTAGGAATGTGGTCCGTCTGAGGTGGAGGGGCAGTGATACATGTCCTTCAAGATCAGAAGTTGTTGAGCTCCTTCTAAAGATGGGCTTCAAGGCGACAGACATCTACGCCTTGATACATCCCTATGGGACCCCTGAGTTCGATGTCAGCTTTGTTCGGCCGGAGGGACTTGAGCTCTTCTGGTCGAACTATGAGATGGCAAAGGACGAGCCCAGCTGGCGAGATTTTGCCGTCCAGGCAGTGTCTCGTCAGAACAATGTGAAGAGGGTGACCGTTCTAACCCGTAACGAGTCACTCTCGTGTATTGACATCATGACGTGGCTCGGCCGATATGGGGAGGTGGTGGAGGTTCCCAAGAAGAACAGGGATGAACATGGCATCTGGTCTGGGGCCTGGACGTTCATGGTAAAACTTAGGCTTTTAGGAAACACAGTTACTCACATACCATCTGCCACCTTCCTTGGAAGGGATCGCATCCAGATTTTCTACCAGGGTCAGCCGAAGCTCTGTCACAGATGCGGCAGCCCCACACACTTCAGTGCTAACTGCACTGTACAGAAGTGCGCGCTGTGTGGGGAGATTGGCCACCTCGCTGCATCATGTGCAGAGATTAGGTGTCACCTGTGTGGTGACTTAGGTCACCCATTCAGTCGCTGCCCTCATTCCTTTGCCAATGCGGTCAATGCCCCGGCGGGAGGAAGCCGTGAGGCCAATTCTACTGGGGCAGGGGCTGGCAGAAGTGAAGGAACAGAGGGGCCAGGGAAGAAAAGTAAGCAAAAGACGCCTGCCCAACTGAGGCGTCAGGAAAATCGCCGAAGGGAGAGGGAGATGGGTGAATCCCGGGAACCTCAGGCAACTGGGGAAGCTGGGATGACCCCTGATCTCACCCCTGAGACTGCTGCTACTGCTGAGGCCCAAAGGGACAGTGAGCTGGATGAGGAAATTAGGAGGATCCAGGAAGAGGAAGGTGCCATCTCCTCATTATCCCCCCATGACGGGGGAGGTGGGGGATGGCAAAAGCAGGGTAATAAACGTACAGGGAAAAAGGGAGATTTAAGATCTTCTCCCACCCGCCAGATGCCAAAGGAAGGTACAACCAACCCCCCTCTGATTAGTCTCTCAAACCGGTTCCAAGCCATTGGTGACACCTCCCCCTCCTCAGGGGAGGGAGCCGGTGGGGAGGTTTCGGGAGTCGCGGTGACACCTGGGCCTGCGGGGGACGCCGAGCCTCCTTCTACTGGGGAAAACATGTCCTCAGGGGTGGGGGCTGGCTTGGAGTCAGAGCACAAGGGCAGAGGTGAAATGGACACATCTGTTTGTTTGAAGAGGGGTAAGCCATCATCTGATAAAAAAGTTGGTGGGGGCAGTGGGAAAAGAAAGCCATCTAATTCAATCACCCATGATGGCGGCACTCACTCCGTTGACGCTGGCGTCCATTAATGTCGCCAGCATTAAGTCAGATACGGCTAGATTTGCGGCCTTTGATTTTTTCAGCCGGGTTGAAGCTGACATTTTGTTTTTGCAGGAGACCAGGCTGCCAGATTTGGCATCTGTATTTAAAGCTAAAAGGGAGTGGCGACGCGGATCCTCCTACTGGTCTCTTGCGGCCGAGCCGTATAGCGGGGTGGCAGTCCTTTTTACTGCACCGGTAGAATGCCGACGGGTTATTGAATTAGAAATGGGGAGGTGCCTGATCCTGGATGTCCTCATGAGGGGACAAGAACTTCGTCTAATTAACATCTATGGTCCCCAGTCCAAGTGGGACCGTAAGTGTCTCTTCATGAGGATCAAGCCCTATCTTTTTACAAGTCGGCAGGTGGTCTTTGGAGGGGACTTCAATACTGTCACGAGGCCCCAGGATAGGGGAGGTTCCAGGGACAAGCTGACTTACGACAGCATTGCGCTTAATAAAATAGCTAGTGAGGCTCGTCTGGTGGATGTCCACATCCGGCACACCCCAGGCCACCCGGGGTTCACCTATCATAGGGCTAGTTGTAGGTCTAGAATAGACAGGTTTTATTTAAAGGAGGAAGCCGTCTCTTCAGCCGTGTCCGCTGTGGAGGTGGAGTTCTCCGACCACTGTATGATTTTGTTTTCTCTGAATGTTGCAGAGACCCCCCGAATGGGAAGGGGCTACTGGAGGCTCAATTCGTCTCTCTTGGAAGAAGCGGAGATAAGACAGTCCTTTGAGGATTTCGTTCAGAGCCAGGTACCATTGCTGGATCTCTGCGGCAGTAAGTCTGAGTGGTGGGAGATCTTCAAGGAAAGGGTGGGGAGATTCTTCCGCCAGCTCTCGAGCCTCAGGAGTCTGAGTAAGTATCGCCTGTATCAGGGCCTGAGGAGGAAACTCGAACGTCTTGTCTCGACTGGGGGTAGCCGTGAGGAGATCTCCAGAGTGAAGTCTTTGCTTATGAGGTGTCAGTACGATAGGCACGCATCTTTGGTTTTTGAGAGGGATTACGGGAAATACCGCTCGCCCGACCCTTACAAAAACTGCAGGATGTCAGTGAGTAGTAAGATTGTGTCAGGACTGATTGATAGTACGGGTTCTCTGAGAAGGTCCAGATCAGGGATCCTGGAGGTTGTCAGATCCTTTTACTCACATCTCATGGCAAGGAGGGATCTTGATCGTGATAAGATATCGGCTTTCCTGACTGAAACTGTCCCTGAACCAGGGGTAGACCCCTCTCTTGACGGTTTGACGGAAATGATCAGTGAAGAGGAAGTCAGTCTGGTGATTGAGGGGCTTGCTCCCAAAAAATCACCTGGTCCAGATGGCTTAACATCTGAGTTTTACAAGACCTTTAAGGACACCTTAGTTCCCCTCTTGACTGAGGTATTAAATGAGTGTCTCTCCTCGGGTACTCTACCAAAGTCAATGAGGAGGTCGGCCCTGATCATCCTGTCAAAGGGTAAAGATCCTTTCCACATTGAGAATTGGCGTCCCATAGCGCTCCTCGGTGTGGACAGAAAGATTTTGGCAAAGGTGCTATTTAATCGGCTGGTGAAGTTTGCACCCCAGCTCCTTTCTGGGGCCCAGCATTGCTCTGTTCCCGGCCACAGTACTTTTAGTGCTGTGCTCAGTGTCCGGGAGGCCGTGGAGCAGGGCAGGGCAGGTCACTGGAAGGGGTACATGCTGTCCTTGGATCAGGCAAAAGCATTTGATCGTGTTAACCACGAGTACCTCTGGTCTGTCCTTCTGAGATATGGCCTGCCCGGGGGGTTTGTTGATTGGCTTAAGACCTTGTATGCAGGGGCAGAGAGTTTCCCGCTTGTGAATGGTTGGATTGGGCGTCCTTTTGGGGTGGGATCTGGGGTTCGCCAGGGTTGTCCTCTGAGCCCGCTTTTGTACGTGTTCGCGATCGATCCCTTCCTTAGAGGGGTTGATCGTGGGCCGTTGGCGGGCATCGGGATGGACCGGGCGGCTCCGGAGACTACACTGAGGGTGGTGGCGTATGCTGATGACGTAACTATCTTTGTGTCTTCGAGAGGGGAGGCAGAGTGGGTACTGTCTGAGGTAGAGCGCTACTCAGAGTCATCTGGGTCCAAGATCAACCGAGATAAGTGTGAGAGTCTCTGGCTGGGAGGTGGAGATCCTGGTTTTGATCTCCCGGACACCCTTCCAGAGCCCCAGGAATCTACAAAAGTCCTCGGCATTGAATTTGGCCAGGGGGATTACCCCCATCAAAACTGGGATAGCAGGCTTAAGATTGCCGCTCAGAAGGTGGACCAGTGGAAGGGTTGGTCTTTAACCCTCAGGGAAAGGGTGAACATTATCAAAACCTACCTGATCCCTTTGCTGTTATATCTGGGCAGTGTGTGCGTCTTGCCGGAACCTTTCTGGACTCGGGTCTACAGTCTGTTCTTCCAGATGTTATGGGGAAACAGACTGAACCTTGTCAAGAGGGAGGTTACTTACCGTACGAGGAGACTAGGAGGGTTGGGTATGGTCAACCCTGTGGTGTTCCTGGTGAACACCTTTATTAAGATTAATCTCTCGAACCTCTGGCAAGAGAGGGCTCCTCTGTGGGTAGCCTCCTGTCGGGGATGGTTTCGGCCTTTCTTCCAGGAATGGGAGACAGGGGGGCAAGTGAAGGATCTCCGCACACCACATGGGCATCTCCCGGCTTATGCTGCCCTGGTTCTGAAGGTATTACGTCGGTGGGGTCTGGGGATGTGGGAAATCAGGACTCAGTCAAGGAGACTCCTTGACCAGAGGGTTCTGTTGACCCATTTCCAGAAACCTCTGGCCCTCAGGGACTGCCCAGGTCGGGATCTGAGGGTTGGGTTACGGCTTTTAAATTCCAATAGGATCCCCTTGAAGTTCTTTGACTTGACTTGGCGCTGCTTCCATGGGAAACTGTGTGTGAGGGACAATCTGAAGTGTAGGAGCTCTGAGGACAGGGGGTGTCCCCGTGAGGAGTGCGGTGGTGTGCTGGAAAGCATGGACCACTTCCTGCTTCATTGTCCCTTTAACACAGAGGTTTACACCAGGGTGGGGACCTCCATTGGCTGGCCTAGGCTGGTCACTCTCTCCTATGCGGAATGGGCCTATGGAGCATTCAGACACCTGGGTGGTAGGGACCTTTGCACTTTATTCCTAGTCAGCTCAGTGGTCAGGTACTACACGTGGCATGCACGGTGTTTAGTTTCGACGCAACGCAAAATCCTCCCCGAGGATGAGGTGGTTAGGAACATTCTCGGAGACCTGGTGAAGGTGCGCTCTCTGGAGTACGAGAGGTTGGGGGCGGGTAGAGCCTCTCTCCTCTGGAGGGGTTTTGCCTTTAGGGTACCCTAGCCTGTTGTCTCCCCTCCCGGTGGTGGGCTGAAGCTGACACTGTAGATTTTTGTTTTGTTTTGGTGGCTGTATGAGGACATAGGGCTTGCAGGCGCCAAACTTGGGCTTTAATGGGTTGTGTGTGGCTGAAAAGCCTCACGGTGGGTGGTGAGGTTAAGGTCTACTATGTAATGTACTATGTAATGTAGTTTATATGTCTTTATGTCTATATATATTTGTATATTTGTATAGGTTGAGTTGTCGGGTGTAGTGTTAGGTTGGGTGGTGGGTAAATGGGGGGAGGGTTCCATGGAACATTGGGGACTTTGGGACATATAAGAAAATCCTGGGCTGGTTCATGGACGTCTATTATCATGTACTGGGGGCATGGGATGCGGGACCAGCTCAGGGACCCAAAAAAAAAAAAAAAAAAATAAAAAAAAAAATATAAATATATATAATATAAAAAAAAAAAAAAAAAAAATTTGTGTGTTGCATTGGGGTGGTGGTGGGTGGGCTTTTTGTAAGTTTAACTTCTGTATTTGTTAAGTGTAGGTAGGTGCAACCGGATCAGGAAGGTTAGTACATGTACATAGATATTGTAAATATTGTACATAGCTGGTGTTCTGTGGCGAGTGGGCTGGACCGGTGCTGTCTGCGCCGCGCTGAGGAGCATCATGTCCTGTATGGTTGGTTTGGTCTCTGTTTTATATATTTATTTATCTGTTTGTTTTAAAATTTTAATAAAAGAAATACAGGATGTAACTCAGGATCAGTACAGGATAAGTAATGTATGTACACAGTGACTGCACCAGCAGAATAGTGAGTGCAGCTCTGGAGTATAATACAGGATGTAACTCAGGATCAGTACAGGGTCAGTAATGTATGTACACAGTGACTGCACCAGCAGAATAGTGAGTGCAGCTTTGGAGTATAATACAGGCTATACGGTAACTCAGGATCACTACAAGGTAAGGCAATACCCTTATTAATGAAAATACTCAATCTGACAAAATCAGACTTTTCTTAAACTTTATATGTAACTGTCTAGTGATATCATTGAGACATAAGCCTCTTAAACAACCTCTCCCACTATTCTTTTGTTCTGTGACCTGTTAGAAAGGTACATTATGTAAACTGTAGTGAAGGTAACCTTATTACCAGTGACTGTATTTATGAGTTATAACCTCCGTTCTGATCCTCAGCTGTGTCATGTGACCAGCACTCTGACTCTCCACATAACCCAGCAACAAATGTGTGGAAAGGTAGTCAGTTTCTCTATGTATTCCTATGGGACTTTCAATGTCAGTCTCATAGGAATGAGTAGAGAAGTAACTGACTTCCTGTCCTGTGTCAGTTAGAGATCAGAGTTCTGGTCATATGATACAGCTGAGGATCAGAAGGGAGGGGATAATTCACAAATACAGTCACTGGTATGAAGATTACCTTCACTACAGTTTACATCATGTACCTTTCTAACAGGTCGAGAATAACATTTTTTTGAGAGTGCGTTGCTTTAACCAAAGCACGGATTCTACTGTTAAAGAAAAACCATAACCTCCCAAGTAAACACTACATGGTGACATGAAGACGACAAAACCACCCTGACGAGTTAATAACAGTTATCCAAGAGACAAAAAGACACAGTGTAACAAGTTGAGGATAACCACAATCATTAGTAGAAATGTATCAGTGAGCGCCTCATCCTCCATGTGAAACGGTTGGGAGAGAAGCAGATAGGAGTCACCTCGGCCACCTATTACTCCATACCTCTTGACATGCAAAAGTTTAAAAGGGAAATCTCATGCATTTCGAAGTCTTGATAAAGCCGACACGTCTGCTGAGAACAGAGCTTTGTCTTTTACTCGACCACATCAAGAAACTCAATTCTTCACACGAAAACATTTGAAACGCGCGGTTTCAAACAATGATGCTAAAAGCCAGAGGTGTTAATCCTTGATGTTGTCCCGAAATCTACCAAACTACATTGTTAAGGCCTCCGACTACAATATTTACAATGACATGAAGAGGGAAGAGAGGTGCGCGTATCACAGGAGGACTAGCGCGCCCGCCACATACATCCGAATACGAGGGGTTGTTGTGTTGTGATCGGAAACAGCAATAAAAGGAAAATCAGCTCGGCACAGAAAGTAAGAAGATTCCCTTATGGAAGATGTCAAAGATGATAAGAGAAGCGGGTATTATGTACGGGGAGAACAACGCTTATGTTTCATTGACATGAGAAGAGCTTAAATACCGTACATTGTTCTATCCGGAAACAAAGAAAATATTCCAGACTTGTACAGTATTATAGCAGTTATATTCTTGTACATAGGAGCAGTATTATAGTAGTTATATTCCTGTACATAGGAGCAGTATTATAGTAGTTATATTCTTGTACATAGGAGGCAGTATTATAGTAGTTATATTCTTGTACATAGGAGCAGTATTATAGCAGTTATATTCCTGTACATAGGAGCAGTATTATAGTAGTTATATTCTTGTACATAGGAGCAGTATTATAGTAGTTATATTCTTGTACATAGGAGGCAGTATTATATTAGTTATATTCTTGTACATAGGAGCAGTATTATAGTAGTTATATTCTTGTACATAGGAGCAGTATTATAGTAGTTATATTCCTGTACATAGGAGCAGCATTATATTAGTTATATTCTTGTACATAGGAGCAGTATTATAGTAGTTATATTCTTGTACATAGGAGGCAGTATTATAGTAGTTATATTCCTGTACATAGGAGGCAGTATTATAGTAGCTATATTCTTGTACATAGGAGCAGTATTATAGTAGTTATATTCTTGTACATAGGAGCAGTATTATAGTAGTTATATTCCTGTACATAGGAGGCAGTATTATAGTAGCTATATTCTTGTACATAGGAGCAGTATTATAGTAGTTATATTCCTGTACATAGGAGCAGTATTATAGTAGTTATATTCTATTAGATAGGAGGCAGTATTATAGTAGTTATATTCTTGTACATAGGAGCAGTATTATAGTAGTTATATTCTTGTACATAGGAGCAGTATTATAGTAGTTATATTCTTGTACATAGGAGGCAGTATTATAGTAGTTATATTCTTGTACATAGGAGGCAGTATTATAGTAGCTATATTCTTGTACATAGGAGCAGTATTATAGTAGTTATATTCTTGTACATAGGAGCAGTATTATAGTAGTTATATTCTTGTACATAGGAGGCAGTATTATAGTAGTTATATTCTTGTACATAGGAGCAGTATTATAGTAGTTATATTCTTGTACATAGGAGGCAGTATTATAGTAATTATATTCTTGTACATAGGAGCAGTATTATAGTAGTTATATTCTTGTACATAGGAGCAGTATTATAGTAGTTATATTCTTGTACATAAGAGGCAGTATTATAGTAGTTATATTCTTGTACATAGGAGCAGTATTATAGTAGTTTTATTCTTGTACATAGGAGCAGTATTATAGTAGTTATATTCTTGTACATAGGAGCAGTATTATAGTAGTTATATTCTTGTACATAGGAGCAGTATTATAGTAGTTATATTCTTGTACATAGGAGGCGGTATTATAGTAGTTATATTTTTGTACATAGAGAAAGTATTATAGTAGTTATATTCTTGTACATAGGAGGCAGTATTATAGTAGTTATATTCTTGTACATAGGCGGCAGTATTATAGTTGTTATATTTTTGTACATAGAGGAAGTATTATAGTAGTTATATTCTTGTACATAGGAGGCAGTATTATAGTAGTAATATTCTTGTACATAGGAGCAGTATTATAGTTGTTATATTTTTGTACATAGAGGAAGTATTATAGTAGCTATATTCTTATATATTTTGTATTTGCATATAAAATAACGTCATGTGAAATAAACTGCAGTTTTGTCCAACAGCTCAGAAAAAGTAGTAATTATTAATTATTAGCAGATAATGATAAATTATTTAGCTGCTGCTAATATTATCACCATCCGTTCATCTCTCGGTTGCTCTGAATGCCTCCATCATGGCTTTTTCTTGGCTACTGCAGGTAACTCATTAAGTCTATAGAAATCCTCACCTGAATATGTCTGATGTGCCCCCGGGGGTAGATGTAGCACAGGTGGAGAATCTAGGTTGCCGACAAATGGCAAGTGTCTAAATATAACAACTCTGTAGAAGACAGGTGGGTAATGTGCGGAATGAAAGGGAATGTGTTAGGATGACACATGTAGGTAAGAGAACTGTGGTCTCCGAGCGCCGGGGAGTCATAAAACGATTAAACAGCAGTTTACACAAAGCGAGCGCTCAGCGCCAGGGGCGCACTCCTAACTTCTGCGCAATCGCGGACATCTCTCTCTGTAAGCGATGCCCCGACAGCTGCACATGTCACTCAGTGGATACAAAAGACAAGGTATCAGTGAGGAGTTATTAGGAAAATAGGTCATATTAACATAAAGCCTTAGTTCACACCGGTGATTCGCTCTGGTTATACCGCCGCAGACGGAGAACTGAAGTCATCCTGCTTGGGGGCCCCTGATATTTCACTCCGCAGAGAATTCCTCCCTTATACAGCACTAAGAAAATGTTGCTAAAACTCCTAACAAGACGATTTTGATCTATTGTGATCTCAATATTCACAACCGCCTCCTCTGCTGCGGTGGCCTATACGCTTCTAATGGTCCGGGGTCTATAAAGTAAATGGGGGGGGGGGGGGTTCAGTCTATGTCAATCTCCAATTCTGGGACAATAAGGACTGGCAGCTTCTCCACTTGAAGGCCAGCATCCTGGACCAGACCTGTACCCCCTTCTCTTTGCTTGCTATTATGGGGGGTAATGAAAAGCTATTAGGCATGCGATGGGGTCAGCACAGGTTAGTTCCCCTCATTTCTTACCCCCCTTTGCAACGGCACAATCTTCAATATGTTTAATAGCGAAAGCAAAAGTTTCATTTCAAGTAAGTTCAAAGTGAGGAGAAGAAGGGAATCATACCCTGGACACGGTCCACCTGTCATTACTTGCTTCTCCTGCAGGAGGCACTATAAGGAACAAGAAAGCTGCTGATAATGTAGATAACGGTATGTGGCGACAGGGGGTCATCATCTATAGGGGACAATTCCAGAGCACACAGGATGACGTGGACTGATCACACCTGCGAGGAAACTATAGTCAGAAAAACCAGTAGCGGCCAAAGCCAGGGGAACAGAAGACGGACTTCTCTAGAGATTAAACATTTCTGATGTAAATGAATCACGGGAAACAGGGATCACATGTAGAACAATGAAAAGGATGGTGGGAGTATATACAGTATATATAGGGCAGTGATGGCGAACCTATGGCACGGGTGCCAGAGGCGGCACTCAGAGCCCTCACTGTGGGCACTCGCACTCTGGAAAAAGTCTATGGTCTACCAATATGCCTTGGACTTTTCCTGCCATTCATCACCGCAGGCGCACTATGAACAGCACAGGCAGCGCACTGAATGTAGACAGGCTATTATAGCTAAATGATAAAGTACATAGAGGATATACTATACTGGACTGTAGTATTCAGGGTAAATTGCCGTGCTGGCACTTTGCTATAAATAAGTGGGTTTTGGGTTGCAGTTTGGGCACTCGGCCTCTAAAAGGTTCGCAATCACTGATATAGGGTATGTGTGAAGGGTCAGATGGACAGGGGAGGGGGTATAGAGCAATATAACAGTCATTGGGATGTCAATATGTATATTTACATGCATGTGTGGATATGTTAATGTATGCTGATATATATTAACACCGGTACATGGGAGTATATAATATATATACAGGTCCTTCTAAAAAAATTTGCATATTGTGATAAAGTTCATTATTTTCTGTAATTACTGATAAACATTAGACTTTCATATATTTTAGATTCATTACACACAACTGAAGTAGTTCAAGCCTTTTATTGTTTTAATATTGATGATTTTGGCCACAGCTCATGAAAACCCAAAATTCCTATCTCAAAAAATTAGCATATTTCATCCGACCAATAAAAGAAAAGTGTTTTTAATGCAAAAAAAGTCAACCTTCAAATAATTATGTTCAGTTCTGCACTCAATACTTGGTCGGGAATCCTTTTGCAGAAATGACCGCTTCAATGCGGCGTGGCATGGAGGCCATCAGCCTGTGGCACTGCTGAGGTGTTATGGAGGCCCAGGAGGCTTCACTGCGGCGTGGCATGGAGGCCATCAGCCTGTGGCACTGCTGAGGTGTTATGGAGGCCCAGGAGGCTTCAATGCGGCGTGGCATGGAGGCAATCAGCCTGTGGCACTGCTGAGGTATTATGGAGTCCCAGGAGGCTTCGATAGCGGCGTGGCATGGAGGCAATCAGCCTGTGGCACTGCTGAGGTGTTATGGAGGCCCAGGATGCTTCAATGCGGCGTGGCATGGAGGCAATCAGCCTGTGGCACTGCTGAGGTGTTATGGAGGCCCAGGATGCTTTAATGCGGCGTGGCATGGAGGCAATCAGCCTGTGGCACTGCTGAGGTGTTATGGAGGCCCAGGATGCTTCAATGCGGCGTGGCATGGAGGCCATCAGCCTGTGGCACTGCTGTGGTGTTATGGAGGCCCAGGATGCTTCACTGCGGCGTGGCATGGAGGCCATCAGCCTGTGGCACTGCTGAGGTGTTATGGAGGCCCAGGAGGCTTCGATAGCGGCGTGGCATGGAGGCAATCAGCCTGTGGCACTGCTGAGGTGTTATGGAGGCCCAGGATGCTTCAGTGCGGCGTGGCATGGAGGCAATCAGCCTGTGGCACTGCTGAGGTGTTATGGAGGCCCAGGATGCTTCAATGCGGCGTGGCATGGAGGCCATCAGCCTGTGGCACTGCTGAGGTGTTATGGAGGCCCAGGATGCTTCAATGCGGCGTGGCATGGAGGCCATCAGCCTGTGGCAGGTGCCAGGTCGTGCTGAAAAATGACATCTTCATCTCCATAAAGCTTTTCAGCAGATGGAAGCATGAAGTGCTCCACAATCTCCTGATAGCGGCTGCATTGACCCTGCCCTTGATAAAACACAGTGGACCAACACCAGCAGCTGACATGGCCCCCCAGACCATCACTGACTGTGGGGACTTGACACTGGACTTCAGGCATTTTGGCATTTCCCTCTCCCCAGTCTTCCTCCAGACTCTGGCACCTTGATTTCCGAATGACATGCAACAGTCCAGTGCTGCTTCTCTGTAGCCCAGGTCAGGCGCTTCTGCCGCTGTTTCTGGGGAATGCGGCACCTGTAGCCCATTTCCTGCACACGCCTGTACACGGGGGCTCTGGATGCTTCTACTCCAGACTCAGTCCACTGCTTCCGCAGGTCCCCCAAGGTCTGGAATCGCTCCTTCTCCACAATCTTCCTCAGGGTCCGGTCACCTCTTCTCGTTGTGCAGCGTTTTCTGCCACACTTTTTCCTTCCCGCAGACTTCCCACTGAGGGTCCTTGGTACAGCACTCTGGGAACAGCCTATTCGGTCAGACATGTCTTTCTGTGTCTTACCCTCTTGCTTGAGGGGTCAATGATGGCCTTCTGGACAGCAGTCAGGTCGGCAGTCTTACCCATGATTGCGGTTTTGAGTAATGAACCAGGCTGGGAGTTTTTAAAAGCCTCAGGAATCTTTTGCAGGTGTTTAGAGTTAATTAGTTGATTCAGATGATTAGGTTAATAGCTCGTTTAGAGAACCTTTTCATGATATGCTAATTTTTTGAGATAGGAAATTTGGGTTTTCATGAGCTGTGGCCAAAATCATCAATATTAAAACAATAAAAGGCTTGAACTTCTTCAGTTGGTGTGTAATGAATCTAAAATATATGAAAGTCTAATGTTTATCAGCACATTACAGAAAATAATGAACTTTATCACAATATGCTAATTTTTTGAGAAGGACCTGTATACACATACACACACGTTGGATGCATGTGTGGCTGTAGGACCATATTCAAGGATGCACCACTAATGAGGCCAGATCAGGCAGGGGCAAGAGGGGCGCAGCTGAAGGGCCATGGGCAATGAGCGCTTTCATTGTGGCAAAGAGTTAGGTTAAGAAATTGGCATTCGGGGGGAAGGGAGCCGTTTCAGCTTTTGCCTCAGGCAGCAAAAAGGCTAGGTGCACCCTTACCATATATATGTGTATATACACACTAGCAGAAGCACTGACCGTATCCCCCATAACAGTGACCTCTACAGCACCCCGCCCCACTGTCTGCTGAGCTGTGTATCTAATCCTATGTGATACTGCCTGCTGAGCTGTGTATCTAATCCTATGTGATACTGTCTGCTGAGCTGTGTATCTAATCCTATCCTGTGTGATACTGCCTACTGAGCTGTGTATCTAATCCTATCCTATGTGATACTGTCTGCTGAGCTGTGTATCTAATCCTATCCTGTGTGACACTGTCTGCTGAGCTGTGTATCTAATCCTATCCTGTGTGATACAGTCTGCTGAGCTGTGTATCTAATCCTATCCTGTGTGATACTGTCTGCTGAGCTGTGTATCTAATCCTATCCTATGTGATACTGTCTGCTGAGCTGTGTATCTAATCCTATGTGATACTGTCTGCTGAGCTGTGTATCTAATCCTCTCCTGTGTGATACAGTCTGCTGAGCTGTGTATCTAATCCTATGTGATACTGTCTGCTGAGCTGTGTATCTAATCCTATCCTGTGTGATACTGTCTGCTGAGCTGTGTATCTAATCCTATCCTGTGTGATACTGTCTGCTGAGCTGTGTATCTAATCCTATGTGATACTGTCTGCTGAGCTGTGTATCTAATCCTCTCCTGTGTGATACTGCCTGCTGAGCTGTGTATCTAATCCTTGCTGAGCTGTGTATCTAATCATTTCATGTGTGATACTGTCTGCTGTGTATCTAAGTCTATTGTGCGATACTGCCTGCTGAGCTGTGTATCTAATCCTTGCTGAGCTGTGTATCTAATCCTATCATGTGTGATACTGTCTGCTGTGTATCTAAGTCTATTGTGTGATACTGTCTGCTGAGCTGTGCATGTCGTCGTGTAGCCCTAGCCTATGGCCTCATGCACACGACATACACCAATGAAAGTCTATGGGGCAATTCGCCGTTCTTTTAACGGCCAGTGAATAGCGTCCGTCCAAAAATAAGACATGTCCTATTTTTGGCCATTTTCACGGTCAGGCGGACCCATTGAATTCAATGGGACCGTTTTTAACGGCTGATTGACAGGAGTGCAACCGTCTAACGGCTGTTAAAAACGGGTACACTTTACCCAGGCCATTTAGGGGTTAAAAAAAAACCTCACCTCATCCACTTGCTCGCGGTGCGGCAGTCTCTTCTCTCTTCATTGAGCAGGACCTGCCAAAGGACCTGCAATATGCGTGGTGACATAACCACATGGGAGCGCGCAGTGACGTCACCGCGCACTTTCGGCAGGTCCCGTTCAGTAAAGAGAGAAGAGACTGCTGCAGTGCGAGCAAGTGGATAAGGTACGTTTTTTTTTGGGGGGGGGGAGGGGTTTTGCTGTGGGACACTATGGGGGCATTATTTAAACCATGGGGGACATTATAAAGCTGGGGTCGTTAAAAATAAAATAAAAAAATCACACACTATGGGGGACATTATTTAAGATAGGGTCCTACATTGGGGGCATTATTAAAGCTGGAAGCGATAAAAAATAAAATAAAAATCATACACTATGGGGGACATTATTTTATCAAGGGGCCTACATGGGGGACATTATTAAAGCAGGGGACAGTAAAAAAAAAAAAAATCCTACACTATGGGGGACATTATTTTAGCTGGGGGCCTACCATCCTGTGGGTGTTCTGAGAAGGGTGGGTCTAGAAATTACTGCCAATCAAATTCATCCATTTTTCATGTCTGTTTTAACGGACATTAAAAACAAACACATGGCCAGAAAATGGATGCACACACTGATGCAAAATGGCCATGAAAAACTGGCCTAAAGCTGACCTACAGCAGTGAAAAAAATGCCTGGGTTGTTATGGAAACCTGGAGTAAAACTGTGTGTATGTGGAG
Organism: Bufo gargarizans; assembly: GCF_014858855.1. Classification (NCBI taxonomy): domain Eukaryota; kingdom Metazoa; phylum Chordata; class Amphibia; order Anura; family Bufonidae; genus Bufo; species Bufo gargarizans. Next base: position 122,052 of record NW_025334526.1, read on the forward strand.
ACTAAGAGCCTGCGAGCTTTTATTAGCAGTTGGGATATGAGTGAAAGACTTGCAGGCTTCTATTGGCTAATGCAGGTAATTATTTGGGAATATCTCAAGAACGGTACGTCTGAGAGAGATGAGACCTGCTCTAAAACCTTCCCGGACACCTGATGTACCTGTGGGCCAAATTTGGTGAAGATCGGTCCAGTCGTTTGGTCGCGCACAGAGAACAGACATCCAGACAGACAAACTAATTTCCTGAAATATTCCCAAAAAATGACCTGCATTAGCCAATACAAGCCCCTAACTGCCATACACACGGTCACATGTCCCTTATCGGCCAATAGAAGCTCAGCTCGCAGGCCCTTAGTCTCCACATACACACAGTTTTACTCCAGGTTTCCATAACAACCCAGCCATTTTTCTTCACTGCTGTAGGTCCGCTTTAGGCTAGGGCTACAGGACGATAATAAGTCGCACGACACATAGGCCACAGCTACATTGCTACATGCATCCATCTTGGATGGATTTTTTACGACTGTTGTGTCGCAGTCGCAGTATGTCGCAGTGCAACTTCATAGCCTATCATTATAAAAGTTGTTGAGAGAAAATGTTGCGCAACACGTCATCGTGTAGCCCTAGCATTAAAGGGGCAGGGCACTGCGGAGGTCACTGTTAAAGGGGCGGGCACTGTGGAGGTCACTGTTAAAGGGGCGGGTACTGTGAAGGTCACTGTCAAGGGAGTAGGGTGCTTTGAAACTCACTGTTAAAGGAGCGGGCTGCTGTGAAAGTCAAAGTTAAGGGGATGGGCTGCTGTGGAGGTTCCATTTTAAAGTGGTGGGGCACTGTGGGGGGGGGGGTCAGTGTCAAGGGGTGGGGGCTGTGGAGTTCATTGTTAAAGGGGTGGGGTGCTGTAGAGGTCACTGTTATGGGGGATACTGTGTATATCTTTTAACGACACACACAAAAATAAAATTAAATAGATGAAATATACCGGTGCGAAGCTACGTCATTCTGCTAGTAAGAGATATATACATATGCACACACACACACGCATTGTGTACGTACAGTGTATGGCTGTAGATAAGTGTAGGTATGTGGGTGTATATGTATGTGCAGATATACTGGTATATATATATATAAAAAAAAAAAAAAAAAAAGAAAAAACACAGGCGGCACCACCCTTAGTATATGGGTGCAAAATCCAAGGACGGCAGCAGGTGCTTACCCCACGTTTGTAGATACAAAAAATTGGACTGCACTCCCAGCAATTCGTGAAGAAAATCTGAGTTTATTCACCCATCTGTGGCAAAGCGACGTTTCGGCTCCAACTGAGCCTTTCTCAAGCTGGTATATATATATATATATATATATTATTTTTTTTAAGGTCTACATATATGTATTCATCCAGCCTAGAATATGGCCATATATGAGAATGTATGACATGTGGAGCAGGTGTGCCCATGAGTCAGTGCAGTATATGGCGCATGCAGTCGGTGACAAGTTTCTGACACCCATGAGTGGGGATGAAGCCCTTCCCAGCTGGCGTCCCCCTCGGAAAGGCTCGGGAGCTCCGGCTCAGCGGGGATATGAATATTGCTCTCGTCCTTCTCACTTACAATTTCCAGGCGAGGCAGACGTTCCCTTCCCTCCCATCACACCGACCTTTGAAATGCGGAGCCTGCCATGCTGCTACCTGTCAGATGTAGTTTTTCTATCAGAATCCGGGCAGAAGTTTTTTCTTTTCGCCTGTTACTTCAGACGCTGGTGCGATGGGAGGGGAGCTCCAAGACCATCTTTGAAAACTGGTTTCAAAGTTAGAGGAGGCATAAAAGGAAGGGGAAGGAGCGATGCCTGCGCTGTAAAGCCGCAGCCATGTACTAAAGACTGAAGTTCTGCTCAGGAACACAGTCCAGGGGGGTGAGAGGAGGGAGTAGGAAGCCACACGAGCATGCCTGCACCTAACATATAGGAGAAGGAAAGGTATGCATAGTGTGTTTACACTGCCGAGCAGCTCAGTGTGGGAGGGGCTACAGTGATTGACAGCTCTGCCCTGCCATGCCACAGTCCTGTGCTGAGCAGAATTTCCAATGATATAATGGAGATGAGTGAGGGGATCCAGAAGGCAATGTGCACCCTCATTCTAGGGCACTGAGCCTTCTGCCCCCTGGTGGCCAACTGTGCATCCAGTGTGAACTTGGCCTAATAAGTACAGAGCCAGTCATCACACGGTGCATGCAGCTGCTCGGGGCCTTCATCAGAGCAGGATGTGAAGACCATGGCTCTAAAGAGGTCAGGTGTAGGGGTGCCAGCAAGGTGAAGGATACGAGGGCGCCTTTATGTAAGAAGACCTCCATGCACACCATTATCTCTTACATGACGGCCTGCACCGCTCTCTTCAACCACGCTGTGCAGTACCTGCTTTTGGCCTGTAGGTGTCACTAATCTTAATAAATTATTATAATAATAATAATAATAATAATAATAATAATCTTCTTGATAATTATGCGTTTCATGAAATGGTTAATGAGTTTGGGATTAGTCGCAGTTCCGACGCTTCGGGCGCACTGACCCTTCAGGCCTGAGATTGGGTTTTCCCGCAATGTAAGAACATAATAGCCGTGCCCGGATGCATAAAATGAGCATTATCCTCCAAATGAAATCATCTCAAGCGTTTTCATGTGAATATCTTAATCCTAATGTAAAAATAACCGCCGTCGCCAGGCTTTACACCCTCGCCGTACGCGCATGGCGTCAATGTGACAGGCGGGCCGCGAGCGCGCTATTTATGAACACATCAGTGAACGCACCGTCATTAGACGCCAAGAGCAAAAATCGAGTGTCAGGCAACTCGCTAATTTCCACACCACGGAACTAAACTGCTCTGCACGTTACCCAGAACCTGCGCATCGGTGACAGCTGATTAGTGAGATGATGGCGCCGGGAGACGCAGCGTGGAAGCGTGCCCAGCGACGGGCGCAGGAGCAACATTTGGTCAATTAATTCATTATAAGCTCCAATTTGGTTCCTCGAGAGGAAGGAATTCAGAGCTCAATCACAATGCACGCTGCTGGAATCATATCATGTCCTATGCTCTAGTCACATCCAGAGCTGCATTCAAAACCTGCCTAATCCGCTGTTTATCTCCCACAATGCAATGTCCCAGAGTGCAGTGTACTGCAGCTGTAAGGACTGTGAGCTCTCATGGCCGACGCAGCAATCAAACTACAGCTTTGGATGTGACTGGAGCAGAAGACTCCATAGAACTCTGTGCAATTTGCATGCAGGATTTAGAATGTCGCTGACTGATATATATATATGTAGATTATAACAGTGATAATCTGCATAAGTCTGTGCCCCCCGGATACCTGGAATATCTGCAGTATGTGTAATTGCACAGTCGGGAGCCATCGCAGCTCAGAGGATTCGCCTTTGTTATGTGCTGGTTTGTTAAAGGGGTTCTCCCATGAAATACGGTATATTCTGCAGATTTCAAACCAGCGCCTGGATCTAAATACTTTAGGAATTGCATGTGATTAAAATTTTAGTATAGCCACTGAGTTATTCAATACTATGCATTGCTAAGGTGGACGCACATGCTCAGTTCCATTCTTCAACTACCTCCTGAGCTGTTAAAGGGAGCAATCTGAAGCAGAAAGGACACGCCCCTGAGGTGCAGAAGAAAGGACACACACCCTGAGCTGTGATAGGGAGAGATCTGAAGCAGAAAGGACACGCCCCTGAGGTGCCAGCTAGATATACATTTATCAAAGCAAGTGGAGCAATAAATGGGGAGATCTCTGGGTCCATATGAGATACAGACCGGCATGTACTATATGATGTCGTATTATCATTATAAGTCAAGGAGGGTCTTCGTGAACACGGGTTCACCTCATACCTAATACCGCCGAGGATCACATACTGAGGCTGTTATGAAGGAACCCATCAACATGCAGGTCATGGCGAACACGCCGGCCTTGTGACACCTCTATTCCCCATACAAGTATTCACTGATGAGCAGCACGTGTCGCTCATCTCATGCACAACTGGCGCCGTCAGGACACTTACCGGTCTCCACGGCTATCTGGTACCCGGCTTCCAGCCTCCGTGATGACCTCTCCAGCCTCTCCGTGTTATCCAACAGATGAGCCCTCTGCAAAAAAAAAAAAAAAAGGGAAAAAAAAACCGTAAGAAAATAAAACACAAATTTTACAAGGATCAAACAAAGGTGTCAGGTTGTCAGGTGGAGGTTCACCAAAGTCGCTTCTCTAATTAATCAATTAAAATGTTAGAATGTAAAACTCCGGAAGGAGGCAAAGCCTTTCATGTGCTAAGCCAGAACAAGTCCCCCCCGCGGGTGCGGGCGCCTCTGATCGATACAGGAGGTGGGTGAGGGCCTCCGCTAGGTAGGATTTAAACCCTTTGGCTTACTTTAAAGCTGCAAAAGACTTTCAATGCCCAACGCTTCTCGGCGGCAAATTATCGTATTTTTTTTATCTTGATTCTTATTAATTAGGATGCCAGATGAAGCTTCCATGTCTGACACTCCCCGGCTGATCTGAGGCATCGTTATGTGTCGCCCGTGCCTCGCCTCTGAAGGGTTCATACATTAAGAGGTCAATGTAAGAGAGAAAATCAGAAGGCAGGCTCCAGAGGTCCTCCACTTCGCGTCAGTGCCATATCTTCATAGGCGACGGGGGGCAATTTGGATTTCTCCTCTCCAGTTAAAAAAAGAAGCTGCCCCTGTGCTTCTTGCCCGTATGTGTAGCATCTCCGTCCTGTACGCTGCCCGAGTGCTCGGGAGTAGCTGCCACCTACTATGTCAGCCATACTAGTGCTCAAAGGACTGCTCACACCGTCACTCGGCCATCCATAGGTCCCTCCTCCTCACCTACTAATGTCAGCCATACTAGATTACACAGGACTGCTCACACCGTCACTCGGCCATCCATTAGGTCCCTCCTCCTCACCTACTAATGTCAGCCACACTAGATTACACAGGACTGCTCACACCGTCACTCGGCCATCCATTAGGTCCCTCCTCCTCAGCTACTAATGTCAGCCATACTAGATTACACAGGACTGCTCACACCGTCACTCGGCCATCCATAGGTCCCTCCTCCTCACCTACTAATGTCAGCCATACTAGATTACACAGGACTGCTCACACCGTCACTCGGCCATCCATAGGTCCCTCCTCCTCACCTACTAATGTCAGCCATACTAGATTACACAGGACTGCTCACACCGTCACTCGACCATCCATAGGTCCCTCCTCCTCACCTACTACTGTCAGCCATACTAGATTACACAGGACTGCTCACACCGTCACTCGGCCATCCATAGGTCCCTCCTCCTCACCTACTAATGTCAGCCATACTAGATTACACAGGACTGCTCACACCGTCACTCGGCCATCCATAGGTCCCTCCTCCTCACCTACTAATGTCAGCCATACTAGATTACACAGGACTGCTCACACCGTCACTCGGCCATCCATAGGTCCCTCCTCCTCACCTACTAATGTCAGCCATACTAGATTATACAGGACTGCTCACACCGTCACTCGGCCATCCATAGGTCCCTCCTCCTCACCTATTGTCAGCCATACTAGATTACACAGGACTGCTCACACCGTCACTCGGCCATCCATAGGTCCCTCCTCCTCACCTACTAATGTCAGCCATACTAGATTACACAGGACTGCTCACACCGTCACTCGGCCATCCATAGGTCCCTCCTCCTCACCTACTAATGTCAGCCATACTAGATTACACAGGACTGCTCACACCGTCACTCGGCCATCCATAGGTCCCTCCTCCTCACCTACTAATGTCAGCCATACTAGTGCTCAAAGGACTGCTCACACCGTCACTCGGCCATCCATAGGTCCCTCCTCCTCACCTACTAATGTCAGCCATACTAGATTACACAGGACTGCTCACACCGTCACTCGGCCATCCATTAGGTCCCTCCTCCTCAGCTACTAATGTCAGCCATACTAGATTACACAGGACTGCTCACACCGTCACTCGGCCATCCATTAGGTCCCTCCTCCTCAGCTACTAATGTCAGCCATACTAGATTACACAGGACTGCTCACACCGTCACTCGGCCATCCATAGGTCCCTCCTCCTCACCTACTAATGTCAGCCATACTAGATTACACAGGACTGCTCACACCGTCACTCGACCATCCATAGGTCCCTCCTCCTCACCTACTAATGTCAGCCATACTAGATTATACAGGACTGCTCACACCGTCACTCGGCCATCCATAGGTCCCTCCTCCTCACCTATTGTCAGCCATACTAGATTACACAGGACTGCTCACACCGTCACTCGCCATCCATAGGTCCCTCCTCCTCACCTACTAATGTCAGTCCATACTAGATTACACAGGACTGCTCACACCGTCACTCGGCCATCCATAGGTCCCTCCTCCTCACCTACTAATGTCAGCCATACTAGATTACACAGGACTGCTCACACCGTCACTCGGCCATCCATAGGTCCCTCCTCCTCACCTACTAATGTCAGCCATACTAGATTAAACAGGACTGCTCACACCGTCACTCGGCCATCCATTAGGTCCCTCCTCCTCAGCTACTAATGTCAGCCATACTAGATTACACAGGACTGCTCACACCGTCACTCGGCCATCCATAGGTCCCTCCTCCTCACCTACTAATGTCAGCCATACTAGATTACACAGGACTGCTCACACCGTCACTCGGCCATCCATAGGTCCCTCCTCCTCAGCTACTAATGTCAGCCATACTAGATTACACAGGACTGCTCACACCGTCACTCGGCCATCCATAGGTCCCTCCTCCTCAGCTACTAATGTCAGCCATACTAGATTACACAGGACTGCTCACACCGTCACTCGGCCATCCATAGGTCCCTCCTCCTCACCTACTAATGTCAGTCATACTAGATTACACAGGACTGCTCACACCGTCACTCGGCCATCCATAGGTCCCTCCTCCTCACCTACTAATGTCAGCCATACTAGTGCTCAAAGGACTGCTCACACCGTCACTCGGCCATCCATAGGTCCCTCCTCCTCACCTACTAATGTCAGCCATACTAGATTACACAGGACTGCTTACACCGTCACTCGCCCATCCATAGGTTCCTCCTCCTCAGCTACTAATGTCAGCCATACTAGATTACACAGGACTGCTCACACCGTCACTCGGCCATCCATAGGTCCCTCCTCCTCACCTACTAATGTCAGCCATACTAGATTACACAGGACTGCTCACACCGTCACTCAGCCATCCATAGGTTCCTCCTCCTCAGCTTCCTTGTCACCTACTAATGTCAGCAATACTAGTGCGCAAAGGACTGCTCACACCGTCACTCGGCCATCCATAGGTCCCTCCTCCTCACCTACTAATGTCAGCCATACTAGATTACACAGGACTGCTCACACCGTCACTCGGCCATCCATAGGTTCCTCCTCCTCAGCTTCCTTGTCACCTACTAATGTCAGTCATACTAGATTACACAGGACTGCTCACACCGTCACTCACCCATCCATAGGTTCCTCCTCCTCAGCTTCTTTGGTACCTACACTAGTCAGCCATACTAGATTACACAGGACTGCTCACACCGTCACTCGGCCATCCATAGGTTCCTCCTCCTCACCTACTAATGTCAGCCATACTAGATTACACAGGACTGCTCACACCGTCACTCGGCCATCCATAGGTCCCTCCTCCTCACCTACTAATGTCAGCCATACTAGATTACACAGGACTGCTCACACCGTCACTCGGCCATCCATAGGTCCCTCCTCCTCACTTACTAATGTCAGCCATACTAGATTACACAGGACTGCTCACACCGTCACTCGGCCATCCATAGGTCCCTCCTCCTCACCTACTAATGTCAGCCATACTAGATTACACAGGACTGCTCACACCGTCACTCGGCCATCCAAAGGTCGCTCCTCCTCACCTACTAATGTCAGCCATACTAGATTACACAGGACTGCTCACACCGTCACTCGGCCATCCATAGGTTCCTCCTCCTCAGCTTCCTTGGTACCTACTAATGTCAGCCATACTAGATTACACAGGACTGCTCACACCGTCAATCGGCCATCCATAGGTTCCTCCTCCTCAGCTTCCTTGGTACCTACTAATGTCAGCCATACTAGATTACACAGGACTGCTCACACCGTCACTCAGCCATCCAAAGGTTCGTCCTACTCAGCTAGCTTGGTACCTACACTAGTCAGCCATACTAGATTACACAGGACTGCTCACACCGTCACTCGGCCATCCAAAGGTTCGTCCTACTCAGCTAGCTTGGTACCTACACTAGTCAGCCATACTAGATTACACAGGACTGCTCACACCGTCACTCGGCCATCCATAGGTTCCTCCTCCTCAGCTTACTTGGTACCTACACTAGTCAGCCATACTAGATTACACAGGACTGCTCACACCGTCACTCGGCCATCCATAGGTCCTTCCTCCTCAGCTTACTTGGTACCTACACTAGTCAGCCATACTAGATTACACAGGACTGCTCACACCGTCACTCGGCCATCCATAGGTCCCTCCTCCTCAGCTTACTTGGTACCTACACTAGTCAGCCATACTAAATTACACAGGACTGCTCACACCGTCACTCGGCCATCCATAGGTCCTTCCTCCTCAGCTTACTTGGTACCTACACTAGTCAGCCATACTAGATTACACAGGACTGCTCACACCGTCACTCGGCCATCCATAGGTCCTTCCTCCTCAGCTTACTTGGTACCTACACTAGTCAGCCATACTAGATTACACAGGACTGCTCACACCGTCACTCGGCCATCCATAGGTCCTTCCTCCTCAGCTTACTTGGTACCTACACTAGTCAGCCATACTAGATTACACAGGACTGCTCACACCGTCACTCGGCCATCCATAGGTCCCTCCTCCTCAGCTTACTTGGTACCTACACTAGTCAGCCATACTAGATTACACAAGACTGCTCACTCCGTCGCCCATTGGTGAGCCTTCAACTTCTTTATAGTGAGAAGATGGAAGGAAGGATTGCTGAAAAGTGTGACTGGGCAATGCTTTTCAAGATAAACACGTTATGACCTGAGATTCACACTCACAAACGGTACGACCTGGGGTTCATACTCACAAACGGTACGACCTGGGGTTCATACTCACAAACGGTACGACCTGGGGTTCATACTCACAAACGGGACGACATGGTTCTCATACTCACAAACGGGACGACATGGTTCTCATACAAACGGTACGACCTGGGGTTCATACTCACAAACGGTACGACCTGGGATGTACACTCACCAATTGGCACAGTAACCCTGTCTGTGCTAAACAGTTTTTTTGTAAATGTCCTGAAAAACTATTTTAGATGAACGTTGCAGAAAACATTAATTAATGGCGAGGTTGCTTATGTAGCATTTCCATTAGTCTCCCTCAGGGTTTGCCAACATACAAACCTACGGGTACAAGTGGCGCAAACGGTGTGGATTCTCTGCAGTGGAATTATGTGCCACATTTTACGTAGCACTACCACTATTCTCTATCCTGTTAGAAAGGTGCATGATGTAAACTGCAGTGAAGAAAATCTTCTCACCAGTTACTGTATTTGGGAGTTATAACCTCCTTTCTGATCCTCAGCTGCTTCATGTGACCAACACTTTGATCTCCAAGGACAGGAAGTCATTTACTTTTTCTTTGATTCCTATGAGACTGACAGTGAGGACCCCAGAGGAATAGAGAGAGAAACTGGCTTCCTGGCCGCACATAAGATGCTGTGTTATGTGGAGAGTCAGAGTACTCGTCACATGACACAGCTGAGGATCAGAAGGGAGGTTATAACTCAAAAATACAGTCACTTGTGAGAAGATTTCCCTCACTACAATTTACATCATGTACCTTTCTAACAGGTCGGAGAATATAATTTTTTTGTGGGAGTGCTACTTTAAGGTTTGTCCACATAGGGGGGTACAGTGAGGGGTAGCCGCTGCTTCCAGCAAATTGCCCGGTGTTTTACAATAGCAGATACTTTAAGAAAGCTCATTTACATCCTGCAAAAAGAAAGCCTGCAGCATAAACTGACCCGTGTGCGGATTGTAAATTTTCAGCAGTCAATTTACGCTGCAGATTTCCACACAGGGCAAAACCCGAAGCAAAGCTGCAACAAAATCCTCATGTAACTCATGCCGATTTTGCTGGGGATTAGTTGAGGGTTTTGCTGCAGATCGATCACAGAATTCTCAGCAAATTGTACCAAATGCCATTCTGCACAGCAGCAGCAGCAGCAGCAAAGTGGGTGAGATTTTCCCACTATAAATCCGCCCATACCTGGATACAGTCTGGACTTTTAATCTGCACCCTGCAGCGTCTATAATTACACATTGTTAAAAAAAGCCAAGAAATAATTTGTTTTGATACAATTTTATAAAATGTATTCATTTAATATATAACGTATTCACTTCCATCTTTGTAGCCATTGAAATGATTATTTTTTTCCCCCTCTTTAAACACATTTTCGGTCTTTCAAACGATCCCAAGTTTCAGCGTCAAAACGCCATTTAAATAGGTAAAATAAAATTTTGTAATTAGCTGTAAATCTCTGCCAATTTTACGTGATGTGGCTGAGATTTTAGTCCTTGCGACTGCAAAAGAAGCAAATAAAAAATGCCCGGAATATATCGAACACTTGAGAAGTGCAAGCTCTTGTGCCAAGTCTTCCCTCTGCACAGCTGCAATATGCAAAGAAAGGCGTAAATCCTAACGCTTCTCAGCATTTCCATTAGTCATGTGTCTTATTGTCTCCGTACTGCGCTCCCTGCTGCGGGATTGAGCGCAAGCTCTGCGTCACAGCCGTGGTCAAACGAAATGCTCTGAACCTCCTCGTACCGATGCATACTAACAAATGCATTAGAAAATGGAAGAAGAAATCCGCATCTTGCAGTCCGTCCCCAGCGCCCCCTCCCCTCTCCTTCTGCTAGGTCTAAAAAAAATGGAAATAAAACTTGTACCGCGTGACAGATGCCATTTCAATGCAAACGATTCCCCCAAAAAAGGCTGAATTCTAATAAATAATAACAATAACTGTAATGACGATGATGAAAAAGGAGGCGTTGCGGATTTAATGTGAGTGGATGTCTTGTGAAGCGAGACCCCCGGCTCTAATGAGCCCCTGCGGATGGCAGGCATGCGAGCTGTATTGACACGCACACTTAAGCTAATACACCTAGACCAGTGTCTCGGAGCTGTAGCAGCTGGGGATGCTGACAGAATATCTCGCTTCCATCTTCAAAGGGAGGAAGTGATTAGTATGTTATCATTACCATTCAAAACGTGATTTCCCCGATTCCCTTCTGGCATAGGTGACACATCTCTGAGATGCAGGCCAGAGCAGGGAGGTAACTGCAGCCACATCAAAGCTCTCCTTGATATTCCTCTGCCGGCTCGGGGTGCCTGTGTGTTGGCTGGGGAGTGGGCGAGAGAAGCAAATCATTAAAACAATGCATTTACATCAGCACAGATAAAATCCGCGCTGAAGGTCAGGAAGCTGCCACAACCGGGCCGGCGTAATTACTTCAATCACCCGAGACAGGTCTATAGTGACGATTGGGAGATACGGGGTCCGTTTATTGGCGCTGAGGACGGTGGTGGGGCTGCAATTAAAAGCAATCATCTCCTAATAACAATTATGTGACCTAATTCATCTCATTTCTCTTCATTGGAAGCGAAGGTGCCGCAGTCATTAGGTTTCATTAGACACCTAAACGCTAACAACTGATACGAGCGATTCCGACGATGACACAGAAGAGTCCAAACTATCAGACGTCCGATAAGGCCTCATGCACACGACCGTTGTTTTATTCCGTGTCCGTTGCGACGTTTTTCTGCAGACCCATTGATTTTCAATTGGTCCGTTGAAAACTCGGCTAATGCACCATTTGCCATTCGAATCTGTGATCCGTGGTTCCAGTTCGTTAAAAAAATATAACCGGTCGTATTATTTCTGCGGAAAACGGTTCGCAGACCTATTCAAGTCAATGGGACCTCTAAAAAACACGGAGGCATACGAGATTGTCATCCGCGCATCCGTTTTATCCCTATCATTTGCATGGTAAATCTGTCTTAGACTTTTTATAACATTCCTTTATGTCTGGTGGTCCTCTAAAAATAACGGAAGACACACGGAAACGGATCACGGAACAACGGAACCCCGTTTTACGGACCACAAAAGTACAGGATACAGGATAATGACGCGCTGACACTCGGGGTGCAGGATAATGACGCGCTGACGCTCGGGGTGCAGGATAATGACGCGCTGACGCTCGGGGTGCAGGATAATGACGCGCTGACGCTCGGGGTGCAGGATAATGACGCGCTGACGCTCGGGGTGCAGGATAATGACGCTGACACTCGGGGTACAGGAGAATGACGCTGACACTCGGGGTACAGGAGAATGACGCTGACACTCAGGGTACAGGAGAATGACGCTGACACTCGGGGTACAGGAGAATGACGCTGACACTCGGGGTGCAGGATAATGACGCGCTGACACTCGGGGTACAGGAGAATGACGCGCTGACACTCGGGGTACAGGAGAATGACGCGCTGACACTCGGGGTACAGGAGAATGACGCGCTGACACTCGGGGTACAGGAGAATGACGCGCTGACACTCGGGGTGCAGGATAATGACGCGCTGACACTCGGGGTACAGGAGAATGACGCGCTGACACTCGGGGTACAGGAGAATGACGCGCTGACACTCGGGGTACAGGAGAATGACGCGCTGACACTCGGGGTGCAGGATAATGACGCGCTGACACTCGGGGTACAGGAGAATGACGCGCTGACACTCGGGGTACAGGAGAATGACGCGCTGACACTCGGGGTACAGGAGAATGACGCGCTGACACTCGGGGTACAGGAGAATGACGCACTGACACTCGGGGTACAGGAGAATAACGCGCTGACACTCGGGGTACAGGAGAATGACGCTGACACTCGGGGTACAGGAGAATGACGCTGACACTCGGGGTACAGGAGAATGACGCTGACACTCGGGGTACAGGAGAATGACGCTGACACTCGGGGTACAGGAGAATGACGCTGACACTCGGGGTGCAGGATAATGACGCGCTGACACTCGGGGTGCAGGATAATGACGCGCTGACACTCGGGGTGCAGGATAATGACGCGCTGACACTCGGGGTGCAGGATAATGACGCGCTGACACTCGGGGTGCAGGATAATGACGCGCTGACACTCGGGGTGCAGGATAATGACGCGCTGACATTCGGGGTGCAGGATAATGACGCGCTGACATTCGGGGTGCAGGATAATGACGCGCTGACACTCGGGGTACAGGAGAATGACGCTGACACTCTGGGTACAGGATAATGACGCTGACACTCGGGGTACAGGATAATGACGCTGACACTCGGGGTACAGGATAATGACGCTGACACTCGGGGTACAGGATAATGACGCTGACACTCGGGGTACAGGATAATGACGCTGACACTCGGGGTACAGGAGAATGACGCTGACACTCGGGGTACAGGAGAATGACGCTGACACTCGGGGTACAGGAGAATGACGCTGACACTCGGGGTGCAGGAGAATGACGCTGACACTCGGGGTACAGGAGAATGACGCTGACACTCGGGGTACAGGAGAATGACGCTGACACTCGGGGTACAGGAGAATGACGCTGACACTCGGGGTACAGGAGAATGACGCTGACACTCGGGGTACAGGAGAATGACGCTGACACTCGGGGTACAGGAGAATGACGCTGACACTTGTAGATGCTGGCCTTGGTCGGATTCAAACCTGGGACCCCAGCGTTATTATATTGGTGTGCGGTGACGCTGATGATATGGCGGCACGTTCCCCGCTCTGGTGACACAGATTACACACTGGCGGTGAGACGCTGTACACTGAAGCACTAATTGTAGAATTCAGGAGAACTGTCAAAGAAGAATCTGCTCTGATAATGAAGAGATGCGCGCGGCTTGTGCTCAATTTTATGCAAATCTGCAATTAAATTATAATCTGCAAACAATCCCAGAAGATGAAACGGAGGCAGATCCGCCCGGCGCAGATAATGGGAGTCTTATTTGTATTTTTCTATGTACAGATATAAGGTATTACAGGACATCATCCGGCGGCCGAAGGTCAGGACCCCAGAGGAATCTGTAATAACACCCGGACCCTAAGATCAGTCACATTACAGCGAACGCTCAGCCGGGAGAAGTGCCAGCCTGAGGATCGGAAGAGAAAAATCAGGGGTTAAAACCTAAAATAGGTAAACAGAGAAAATGAAGAATTAGGGTTGATTACGGAAGGTGCAGGAACATAACCTCACGAGCAGCGACTGTCATGGAGAAAGTAAATCCAGTAAAGAGCGGAAACCTGTCTGCAGCCAATCCTCAAAATCAGCCGCAGGCGTCGGATGAGGTGCAGGTCTGCAGCCCGCACCGCCACGGATCGGCACACCGTCATTCAGTGGGGGCGTTCTCCCTCGGACATGCCACAAATTTCTGCCCAGGCGCTGATGTGGAAACTTTCCCATGCGCATGAGCAGGGTTGTGGAAACCCCTTCACATGCAGCGGATGCAGAATGTGTGCTCGTCAGACCCCTTATTGAGCCCTCCGTGAGGGGCTTAGCATGAGGTTGAGCCGACAGCTGTTCTCCCCGAGATCCCAGTACACATGTACACTGGTCCCAGCGATGTCTGGGAATAAACCACTGCCAGACCCCTCCATCTTCTTCAGGGTCCTCAGTCGCAGGTCCAGATGCCTTTGCCCTCCTCCAGGTTCTTCTATCACCTCTAGACCCCTGTATTCTCACTCAGGCTACTCTGTCACCCTGCAGGTTCGTCTGTCCTCTTCCGGGGCCGCGCTGTCCTCTTCCGGGGCCCACCGTTCGCCTCCAGGCTCCTCTGTACGCGTCCACTGGGCAAACTGAAATCCTTTCCCTCATCATCTACCAGTGGGGGGGAGAGCCTGGACACCCCGATACACACAGAGGGTCAGCCGACCGCACCGACACTGAGCGGGTCTGTGATTGGCAGGGCCAGGCAGTGTTCACGTCATCCAGTTTGGCCCTGTCAATCAACATGATTAGGGCGTGGCCAGAGGAGGGATAACGCAGCCTCTAGGAGGCTCATTTGCATAAAGTAAACGTTTATTTTTCATATAGAGAGAAGGGACAACGACCGTCAGCGTCAGCTGCCATTAGAACATGTCTAAAGTCAGAAGCCCTTTAACACGGTCTCAGACGCCAACACCGCCGGTATATGCCCAATGTGAAGACGTGTAGGAGAAGCTCCGTCCTGCAGGAAGAGTTTAAGAAACTTCAAGAATTCTCTTGAAGCTGGGTCCGGGTCGACTGGAAAGGGGGGGGGGGGTTAAAAAAAAGCAGGCTGCTATTGGGGTGGCAACGAAGACGTCCGACTACGTGTAAAGACAATGATAAGGAGGGAACGGAGACGTCACAAGATGGGTTCATAAACTGTACCTATTAGTTTCGTCGTTTTTGTTTTACAGTAGAAAAGCGCCAAACCCTATTAGTAAAAAGTAATAATATGAAGTGTAGCCAATCAGGTCCAAGTACTAGGATAGTCGGTAGATATTGTTACTGCAGAGTAATGTGGGTTATAATAGTTCTCCACCGTCCTACGTCAAAGACAGGTTTCCCATAGCCGATAATAAACATACAAAATATAAAAGGATAAATAAATAAAATTAGTAACTCACTGCACTGGGGGGTGGCCCCTAGGATAAACTCCAGCCACCTGCGGAGCCCGATACCCCCCGTAGCCCTCGTCTGTCTTGCAGTTTGTTTTAATAATTATTTTATTGCTCCTTAAGAAGGGGGATCCTTATACCAATCCCCCGAAACGCGTTGGAAAGAATCTCTAAATAATGAAATTGATCTGAAGCCACCACTGATTGTGCTGCCATCGATATCTACCATCTTACGGGCTCCGCAGGTGTCTGGAGTTTATCCTAGGGGCCACCCCCCAGTGCAGTGAGTTACTCATTTTATTTATTCTTTAATATTTTGTATGTTTATTATCGGCTATGGGAAACCTATCTTTGACGTAGGACGGTGGAGAACTATTATAACCCACATTACTCTGCAGTAACAATATCTACCGACTATCCTAGTACTTGGACCTGATTGGCTACACATCATATTACTATTCTTTACCAATAGGGTTTGGCGCTTTTCTACTGGGGGTAAAACTAAAACGGAAATGACAAAACTAATAGGTGCAGTTTATGAACCCATCTTGGAACGTCTCGACTGGAGGGACAGACAACATTTAACGCAAAAAAGAAAAAAAATTCCACCTACAACGAGAGGAACAAGAAATGCTGGTAGAAAAGAAAAATAATCACCACCCGACTCAGGGAGGTAAAGCGAACAAACAACGGGGGTGTTTTCAGGTGATTACGGAAGGCGACTGCATGGGGGATATCTTCAAGCCGCCGGCACACTCCTTACCTGCGCACACCTACCCGCCTGTCTTTCATTAAACAGAAACAAAAGGAGAAGGCAGACGAGGCGGTGGCGGATCTGGAGGGAGCGCGGCTTTTCTTTCCCCAGATGGTTTGTGCGATGCCTTTGTACCGGCAGACAGGGAAGGTGATTTACTCTCCAGCTGAAGCTTTACACGAAGCTACCGGGAGGAAGTTCTGACGACCAGTTTTTGCACAGTGAAGCATTTGAGATTTAAGTCAGCCAACAAGCTCCTTCCATGAAGGTCCCTCTGTCAGGATTCAACCTAGATCTTAAAATGAAAGGCCGCGGCGACGCTGTGCACATGGCGCTGGCTGCAATAGGCTCCCATTCCTAATGATGGGATTTCTCGCACAAGCCCCATCGGTCCGTAGCGCCGCATGAACGCGGCTGTTAGCACAATCCGGGTTCCCGACACCTGCGATCCACGCTGATGATTTCTGCACTTCGTACGCTTGTTCCAGGAGCACCATTTAGTGAGAGATGGGTGAACGAACAAGTGGTAGACGGGCTGAGGATGAGCGCAGCCATCGGAACGAAGGTGGCGGATACCCTGAAGGTGCAGCCACACGTCGCGCCTCTGCTCTTTTGGATGAGGCAAAAAAACTTATGTGGTTTTTATAACAACTTATCTGTGGTGACGGTTCCCGTCCTTCCACCGACAATAAAGGCTAATTTGGTAGCCCCCACCCGCTGACATTCAAAACACTTTTTTGACATAAGCGAGAAGTACGAGCGGCACAGCCACAACTTCCGGTACTTTTAGCACCAGCCAAAATCGCCCACCGTACCGCCTGAATCACAACACAGGATCGGTGGTGCACGACTCTGTATCACATTTTTACAGGAATCCACTGAAATCGCTCCAGTCATTCAGGCCGAGCTGACCTAACGCTGCAGTGCGTATTATCCACGCGGCTTCTTTTTGTAATAATAGGCGGGGGATTAGGGTACTTTCATACTTGCGTTGTTTGATTCCGGCAGGCCGTTCCGTTGCCTGCAAACTGTATGCAAACTCATGTCATTATCAGGATCCTGATCAGTCTGAAAAATGCACTGCAATACCGGATCCGTTTTCCCGGTGTAATCCGGCAAAACGGATCCGGTATCTATTTTTTCAAATTTTTAAAGGTCTGCAAATGCGCAGAACGGAATACCAGATCCGTCAATGCAGCAATTTGAATGCCGGATCCGGCACTAATACATTCCTATGGAAAAAAATTGCATTCAGGCAAGTGTTCAGTTTTTTTTCGCTGGAGATAAAACCGCAGCATGCTGACGTATTATCTCCGTCCTGAAAAGGCAAAAAGACTGAACTGAAGACGTCCTGATGCATCCTGAACGGATCGCTCTCCATTCAGAATGCATGGGGATATGCCTGATCAGTTATTTTCCGGTATTGAGCCCCTAGGACGGAACTCAGTGCCGGAAAAGAAAACCGCTAGTGTGAAAGTACCCTTAGGCACCAGTTCTAAACCTGCAAAAGTCTGTGTCTCCACATTACCCCCATGTGTCTCCCCCATGTGCTCTATGAGTCTTGGGCAGCCCTTCCCAGACTTTATGGAGTGTTCTCGGACCCGCTCTATAGTGGCCGGGATTGGCTCGGTGACATTATATTGATCGGCTCCTAAGACCGTTACTTGATAGCGCTCCTGCTTGCATTATGGACGCCAACGATTTCCTCCTGGCGCTGAAAGATTTTCATTGGCAGGAGGGATATCAGTTGGTGTCCCTAAATGTCGAGAGCCTCTACACCCGCATTCCACACAGGGCAGGTGTGATGGCGGTACTCGACATCGTCAAACATGCAGGCAGGGGCGCTCATTTCTGGGACTTCATTCAGGAAGCTTTGATGTTCATCTTAACCAATAACGTGTTTAAATTTGGGAATGACTGGTACAGGCAGAAGTTTGGTACTGCCATGGGGACCCCTGTGTCATGTACATTTGCAAACATGTACTTAGCTAGGTTGGCGGACAGGTTCGTGTTCACAACCAGTAATCCATATTTGTGTCATATAAAAACTTTTCCTGCGGTTTGTGGACGACGTTTTCTTGGTGTGGTCAGGGACCGAATCCCAATACTCGGATTTTGTGGAGCACCTGAATAAGGCTACTTTCACACTTGCGTTCGGGGCTCCGCTTGTGAGTTCCGTTTGAAGGCTCTCACAAGCGGCCCCGAACGGATCCGTCCAGCCCCAATGCATTCTGAGTGGATGCGGATCCGCTCAGAATGCATCAGTCTGGCAGCGTTTGGGCTCCGCTCAGCAGGCGGACACCTGCCTGGCCGTGCGGAGGCAAATGGATCCGTCCAGAGTTACAATGGAAGTCAATGGGGACGGATCCGTTTGAAGGTGACACAATATGGTGCAATTTTCAAACGGATCCGTCCCCCATTGACTTTCAATGTAAAGTCTGGACGGATCCGTCTGAATACAAATTACACTTAGACTGCAGACGGTTCCGTTCTGAACGGATATCATCGTTTGCATTATAGGAGCGGATCCGTCTGTAGAGATACCAGACGGATCCGCTCCGAATGCAAGTGTGAAAGTAGCCTAAGACTAATGATATGGGCATGAAATTCACTTCAATTTTGGTGGATCGCGCCTGGAATTTTTGGATGTAGCTGGCGTGGTGGAAGGCGATGGGTTGGTTATGGAGGGGTTTCGTAAGCCCATGGCGAACAACTCCTCGCTCCACCAGGACAGCTTCCATCCATACAGTGTTAAAAAGTGGGTCACATATGGGCAATTTATCAGAAGGCTATATGAACAGGCCCTCGAGTTGAAGCAGCGTTTGGTAGAAAAAGGTTACCCTGAAAAAATGTTGGACACAGCCATGGAGAAGGTGGAGGGTTCTTCTCAATATGACCTATCGGTTGGAGGAAGCAGAAAAGGGCAGTAGTGAACCTGCTAGAGGGTGCGACGATCAGAAAAGGTTCGCTTTCTCCTGTAGATACAGCCCGATGGGTGATTTAATACATAAAGCTATACATAAAAATTGGGATACTTTAAGGAAGGATGCCGGCTTCTCAGGTTATGTAGAACACAAACCTTTGATAACTTTCAGAAGAAGTCACACTATTAGGAACAAAATAGTTAGAAGCCGGATCACAGGGGAGAAGAGGAGGAATTGGTTTACGTGAAAGGATTCCTAAAAGGAAACTTTAAATGTGGCAATTGTTCCTTTTGTAAACATAATTCCCAGAAAAGGGTCCTAGAATTTGGTGGGTTTATTACCTGCAGGAGCAGCTTCGGAGTTCACCTATTGATGGGCGGCCGCTTTTATATGGATAAAACCACAAGGTGTTTATTTGAGAGGGTCAGAGAGCACTTTAACTCCATAAAGTCTGGGAAGGGCTCATGCACATGAATGTTTTTTTTTCCCCGTTTACGTTCCGTTTTTTGGGTTCCGTATACAGACCGTATACGGAACCATTCATTTCAATGGATCGGCAAAAAAAACAGAAGGTACTCCATATGCCTTCCGAATTTCTGTTCTAAAACAGAACATGTCCTATTATTGTCCGTACTGTTCTATCAGGGGCCAGCTATTCCGCTCCGCAAAAAACGGAATGCACACGGACGTCATCCATAATTTTTGCGAATACATTTTTTACGGACAGCAAGATACTGAAAAGGCCATACGGTCATGTGTAAGAGGCCTTAGAACTTGGTGCCTAATCCCCTCAGGGCGGTGACAGATGCCGCCTATTATTACAAAAAGAAGCCGGGTGGATAATAATACGCACTGGAGCGTTAGGTCAGCTCGGCCTGAAGGACAGGAGCGATTTCAGTGTATTCCTGTAAAAATGTGATTGCGTCTTTGTTTTTTAATGTTGGCATAAAAAAAGTAAAATAAAATAAAATAATTAACTAAAAGTTAAAATCACGCCCCTTTCCTTAAAATAAAAATACTAAAACAATTTAAAAAAAAAATAAACATCATGGGCATCACCGCGTGCGAAAATGCCCGTATATAACAATATTAATGGCATACGGGAAATAGCGTAACTGGAAAAAAAAAAAAAAACAGCCAATTTGCCATTTTTTGTCACTTCAACTACCTAAATCACTGCAAAAGGTGCACCACAAGGATCTGCAACTGACGACACTGACGAATCCCTCAGGCTGATGTTAAGAACTGAGACTTTGGCCAATGTATTCCAGTCAGGAAGTTGTACCTTCGCGCCTCTCAGGCCGTGTTCACACACCGTAGGCAGTCCAGTGGTGGGACCCAGGCCACAATGAGACCTTGACGGTGGAGCAAAAGGGCTCCGATGTGTTCCTGACAGGAATACATTGGCTGAAGTCTCAGTTCTTAACATCAGCCTGAGGGGTTAGCCAGTGCTGTCCGTTGCATATCATTGTGGTGCACCTTTCGCAGTGATTTTTGTATTTTTATATTTGCATCCACACATTATTCCATCTTGTGTAGGATGCCATTGTGGTGCATGTGGTCCGCTGCCGGCGTCCTCCATTGTATGCATTTTTGCTGAGGATTGCATGCGGAGGAATTGCTCCGCCGGTTATAAACACGCCACAGTGTTTGGGCTTTTTGAGCATTTCCTCCCATTTAGGCCACTTTATTTCAGTTAATTCACTTCAACTACCGAATATTTTTTTTATAATCAAAAAGTCGCACACACTTTAAATTGGAATCACTGAAAAGAACAGATGGTCCCGCAAAAAATTTGACCTCACAGGCCCCGTACACATAACTATAAAATGGTTTTATAAAATAAAAATGTCTCAAATTTTTTATTTTTTTTAGTATTAAAAGATTTTTTTCAAGAAAAGTGGCATTGTTGTAAACGTACTGGAGAATGAAGATAACAGATCAATTTACCGCATAGTGTACAGCGTAAAAAAATGAAAATAAAAAAAGTAAGGATTGCGTTTTTCCAAATTCTAACCCATTTTGAAATTTTTCTCCGCTTCCTATTACATGGTATGCAAACATAAATGGTACCATTAGGCTACTTTCACACTCGTGTTTGGCGAGGATCCATCATGATCTGCACAAACGCTTCCGATCAGATAATACAACCGTCTGCATCCGTTCTGAACGGATGCGTTTGTATTATCTTTAACATTGCCAAAACGGATCCGTCAAGAACTCCACTAAAAGTCAATGGGGGGAGGGATCTGAGAAACAATCGACTTACATTGTGTGTCAGAACGGATCTGTGTGGCTGCAGGCAGTGTTTTGGTGTCGGCCTCCAAAGCAG
This sequence comes from Bufo gargarizans, assembly GCF_014858855.1. Lineage (NCBI taxonomy): Eukaryota > Metazoa > Chordata > Amphibia > Anura > Bufonidae > Bufo > Bufo gargarizans. The sequence goes on from NW_025334526.1 coordinate 143,810, forward strand.
AAAGGAGACTGATCGGAGGCAAACTGACGCATTCCAAGCGGATCCTTGTCCATTCAGAATGCATTAGGGCGAAACTGATCCGTTTTGGACCGCTGAGCCCTGAATGGATCTCAGAAAAGGAAACCAAAACGCCAGTGAAAGAAGCCTTAGAAAGTACAACTTCTCCCGCAAAAAAAAGTCCTCATAAGGCTATGTGAATGGAAAAATAAAAAAGTTAGGACTATGGGAAGGCGGGGAGTGAAAAACGAAAATGCAAAAATGGAAAATTCCAGGATCATTAAGGGGTTAAAATCCAAACATGTCAGGTAAATTCCGAGTTCATATTTGGAATCCGTGCGCTCATTTTAGTAAAAGGCCTCATGCGCACGACCGTTTTTCGGGTCCATTCACTTCAATGTGTTCAACTCCGTGTGCTGTCCGCATCCGGTGCTTCGTTCCGAGACCCCGCAAAAAAAATATATCATGTCCTATTCTTGTCTGTTTTGCGGACATGAATAGGCATGTCTACAATGGGCCGCCCGTTCCGTAAATTGCGGAAGGCAAATGGGGGGCTTCCGTTTTTTGTAGATCCGCTGTTTGCGTACCGCAAAAAACTGAACGGTCGTGTGTATGTAGCCTAAATCACGTGTTTTTATCTCAGTAGCAAAATCATCGTTGCGCAATGTAATAGGACATGTTCTATTTTTTGCGTAACGGAAACACAGACATACGGAAACTGAATGCACACGGAGTAAATTCCATCCTTTTTGCGGACCTATTGAAATTAAAGGTTCCGTATACAGTCCGCAAAAAAAAAAAAAAAAAACGGAAACAAAATAGGTTTGTGTGTATGAGGCCTTACTGGGACTTTAACAAATTCCAGTCACTGTTCATTAGAAGATGAACCATGAAGGAATCTACCCTCCTTCCATGGTAATGACAATTTATAGAGAGAAAAATTAAAACCACCCAATACAAGAATATAACTACTATAATACTGCCTCCTATGTACAAGAATATAACTACTATAATACTGCCTCCTATGTACAAGAATATAACTACTATAATACTGCTCCTATGTACAAGAATATAACTACTATAATACTGCTCCTATGTACAAGAATATAACTACTATAATACTGTCTCCTATGTACAAGAATATAACTACTATAATACTGCTCCTATGTACAAGAATATAACTACTATAATACTGCTCCTATGTACAAGAATATAACTACTATAATACTGCTCCTATGTACAAGACTATAACTACTATAATACTGCTCCTATGTACAAGAACATAACTACTATAATACTGCTCCTATGTACAAGAATATAACTACTATAATACTGCCTCCTATGTACAAGAATACAACTACTATAATACTGCCTCCTATATACAAGAATACTAACTACTATAATACTGCTCCTATGTACAAGAATATAACTACTATAATACTGCTCCTATGTACAAGAATATAACTACTATAATACTGCCTCCTATGTACAAGAATATACTACTATATACTGCTCCTATGTACAATAATTAACTACTACTATAAATACTGCTCCTATGTACAATAATATAACTACTATAATACTGCCTCCTATGTACAAGAATATAACTGCTATAATACTGCTCCTATGTACAAGAATACAACTGCTATAATACTGCTCCTATGTACAAGAATATAACTACTATAATACTGCTCCTATGTACAAGAATATAACTACTATAATACTGCTCCTATGTACAAGAATACAACTACTATAATACTGCTCCTATGTACAAGAATATAACTACTATAATACTGCTCCTATGTACAAGAATATAACTACTATAATACTGCTCCTATGTACAAGAATATAACTACTATAATACTGCTCCTATGTACAAGACTATAACTACTATAATACTGCTCCTATGTACAAGAATATAACTACTATAATACTGCTCCTATCTACAAGAATATAATACTGCTCCTATGTACAAGAATATAACTACTATAATACTGCCTCCTATGTACAAGAATATAACTACTATAATACTGCTCCTATGTACAAGAATATAACTACTATAATACTGCCTCCTATGTACAAGAATATAACTACTATAATACTGCTCCTATGTACAATAATATAACTACTATAATACTGCCTCCTATGTACAAGAATATAACTACTATAATACTGCTCCTATGTACAAGAATATAACTACTATAATACTGCTCCTATGTACAGAATACAACTACTATAATACTGCTCCTATGTACAAGAATATAACTACTATAATACTGCCTCCTATGTACAGGGATATAACTACTATAATACTGCCTCCTATGTACAAGAATATAACTACTATAATACTGCTCCTATGTACAAGAATATAACTACTATAATACTGCTCCTATGTACAAGAATATAACTACTATAATACTGCTCCTCTGTACAAGAATATAACTACTATAATACTGCTCCTACGTACAAGATTATAACTACTATAATACTGCCTCCTATGTACAGGAATATAACTACTATAATACTGCTCCTATGTACAAGAATATAACTACTATAATACTGCTCCTCTGTACAAGAATATAACTACTATAATACTGCTCCGATGTACAAGAATATAACTACTATAATACTGCCTCCTATGTACAAGAATATAACTACTATAATACTGCCTCCTATGTACAAGAATATAACTACTATAATACTGCTCCTATGTACAAGAATATAACTACTATAATACTGCTCCTCTGTACAAGAATATAACTACTATAATACTGCCTCCTATGTACAAGAATATAACTACTATAATACTGCCTCCTATGTACAAGAATATAACTACTATAATACTGCCTCCTATGTACAGGAATATAACTACTATAATACTGCCTCCTATGTACAAGAATATAACTACTATAATACTGCCTCCTATGTACAGGGATATAACTACTATAATACTGCCTCCTATATACAAGAATATAACTACTATAATACTGCCTCCTATGTACAGGAATATAACTACTATAATACTGCTCCTATGTACGAGAATATATCTACTATAATACTGCTCCTATGTACAAGAATATAACTACTATAATACTGCTCCTATGTACAAGAATATAACTACTATAATACTGCCTCCTATGTACAAGAATATTACTACTATAATACTGCTCCTATGTACAAGAATATAACTACTATAATACTGCCTCCTATGTACAAGAATATAACTACTATACCCTAAGAAATGTGCTCAGTGGTTTCATAGTACACATGATTCTGCCAGCAGGGGGGTTAGAATAGCTGTGCATAAATGCCTTCCCTTTAAGCACGTGGCCAACTCGGCAGACCCCGAGGGTAGGTACATTTTTGTAAAGGGGGTACTGGGCGATTCCCCAGTGACTTTTGCCAATTTATACGCTCCCAATAAAGGCCAAGTACCATGGCTCGTTCAGACCCTTGCTTTATCATCCTCCTTCTCAGAGGGTTTATTAGTTTTAGGGGGCGACTTCAATGTTGCCCTGGAGCCAGCGGTGGACACCTCGGTGGGCAGACCTTCTGTGTCTTATAAGCTCTTGAAAAGGCTAAAAATCTCCCTGATAAAACTTAAAGTCTTGGACGTCTGGCGGACCCTGAACCCCAATGGCCGAGATTATACATTTTACTCGCATGCCAAGCTGTCCTTTCACAGACTGGATTATCTGTTCCTGTCTGATTCGCATATACGTAATGTCTCTGGAGCCCGGATAGGTAACATCACATTATCCGACCATGCCCGTTATTATACACTTCTCCCTGTACGGTCCTCAGAGGAAAGAGCGCCTATGGCGTCTCAATGATACTTTGATCTTAGACCCTAAACATGCTTGCAAAATTAAGGCCTCGATTTCGGATTTTTTTGCGCTTAATGACACTCCAGACTCCCCTCCTTCTCCTTCCATATTATGGGAATCCCACAAGGTAGTCCTAAGGGGGGAACTCATTGCCTTAGGGGCTTATGTGAAAAAGCAAAGGACGCAAGCTTTAGATGCCTTACTGGCGACTATTGCTCGCCTTGAATCCTCCCACAAGGAATCACAGGCTATACACACCCTAGCAGAACTAACTGAAGCCAGAACGCGCTTAAAAAATTTATTGAAGGTCACCTCTGCGAAGCTGGTCCTGCGCTCACGATTTAAAGCCTATGCCCATGGGAATAGAGGAAACAGACTGATGTCGGCCATTGCCAAAAAGCAGTTTTCTGACTCCTTTGTTTCCTCTATTAAGGACTCCAAGGGTAAGGTGCATAAGTCCACCCCAGATGTCGCCAAGTCATTTTGCGCCTTCTATGAGACTTTGTATAATTTACCCCCTCCTAGTGGGACTACCCCCGGGGATCTCTCTGAAGCCACAGATAAATTTTTGCAGTCCTTGAACCTCCCTTCCGTATCCTCATCCAAGGCTTCCCTCCTAACTAAGCCCATCTCTGACTTGGAGATTCGGAAAGTTCTCATGTCTATTCCATCAGGTAAAAGCCCCGACGGATTTTCCATCGCGTATTATAAATCCTTTCAGGATGTTTTAATCCCCCCGTTTCAAGAATTTGTGCAACTACCTTCTGACTGGGGGCTCCCTTGCTCCTCACTCCTTATTGGAGCACATTACTGTCCTCCATAAGGAAAACAAGGACCCGACATGCTGCAGTAACTATAGGCCGATATCTCTGCTTAATAATGATGTGAAATGGTGGGCGAAGATCTTGGCTACCAGGCTTCAGGATGTTCTCCCCGACATTGTTCATGAGGAACAAGTAGGTTTTGTCCATGGCAGACAGGGGTCTGAAAACACGGTGCAGCTTCTCCATCTTGTAAATTGGGCCAAGAGATCCTCTAAGCCTTTGGTCTTGGTGAGTACAGATGCGGAAAAGGCCTTCGACAGGGTCAGCTGGCTCTTTATGTCGCGGACCCTGTCAAGGTTTGGCCTCCCAGACCAGTTTATTAGTGCCATTAATACCTTATATTCGGCCCCCTCTGCCATGGTCAAAGTCAATGGAGCATTATCCCCACCATTTTACATCACCAATGGGACTAGGCAGGGGTGTCCTCTCTCTCCTGCATTATTCATATTGGTGATGGAGACACTTTTGTGTAAAATTAGAGAGGACCCGGTCATTAGAGGCCTCCAGGTTGGCTCCTATACTCATGTTACTGCAGCAATCGCGGATGACCTTTTAGTCATGACCTCCAACCCCACAGAAGCCTTGCCCAAATTGTTGAACATATTTGAGGATTTTGGATTCGTATCCAATTTTAAAATAAATTATGGGAAATCCATGGCACTTAACATTTCCTGTCCCCAAACTGTGGTCAATAATCTTAAGTGCAACACCCCGTTTGCCTGGGCCTCCAGAGACATTACGTTCTTGGGGACGCATATTTCGGCTAATGTCCAAGACTTGGCCTCCCTTAACTATGTGCCGCTCTTGCAAAATGTCCGCACCCATCTACAAAATCTGAAACTCCCATTTGTTTCATGGATTGGGAGAAAGAATTACCTTAAAACTTTTATCCTCCCCAAATTTTTATATTTGTTGCAATCCCTCCCTATTTGGCTTCCAAGCTCATACTTCACAGAAGTCCGCCGAGTGTTCACACGCTTCCTCTGGAATGGCAAATCGCCGCGCATTGCTTATTCTATCCTCACAAGAGATAGGAGGTTCGGAGGCTTTGGGGTGCCAGATGTAAAGTCATATTACACGGCTGTTCAGTTGTGTAGATGTGTGGCTACTCTATCCTGTCAACCTAGTTCCCTTTGCTCACGTCTTGAGTCTGTACTGCTCACCAACCAGGACCAGCTTACTTTGTGGGGTGTTAGGCCCTTCTCAGCCAATCACTACGCCTCTTCTCCGGTCTGGAAGGGAATGCTGGTAGAATGGTCCAAAATGGTCCAATCCCAGCTGTTTAGCTTTCCTAATCCCTGTATGTCTCTCAAATTGTTGCAAAGCTATATTTACCCTTCTGTGTCAAACCCCTCTGGGATTTGGTCTAAGCTCGCTGACTTGTCTCTGCGGGATGTCCTTCTCCCAGATGGCAGTTTGCAATGGGACTTAATAATGGACCGTCCCGAGGTTAAAGCTGCTCCCTTTTTCCATCTGGCAGATTTCAAAAGAGATTCTAAATTATGTATTGGATCCTTGGCTGGCAGTAGTTCTCCCTCCTGGCTTGAGAAGAAGGTCCTGGCTGCTAAGCCCCCCCCTTAGACCTTTGTCCCAGATGTATAAGGAAATGCTTTCCTCCTTGCCACCGGAACTCAGATATTTGAACTCATGGGAACGAGAGCTTTCTTTGACCCTAACGGAGCCGGAGAAGGCCTTTGTCCTGGCTCATTCACACGGCTTCAGCCGTTGTGTGAGGATTCAGGAGAATTCCTTTAAGCTCCTTAGTAGGTGGTATAAAACACCTGAGTTCTTACACAAGCTTAACCCTGAAATCCCTGTAGCATGCTGGAGGTGTGGCATAGAAACTGGATCATTGTCACATATCTGGTGGCTCTGCCATAAGATCCAGCCGTTCTGGAAGTTGATAGAGTCCCTGATTAATAGTATATGCAGAACCAAGATCATCTTGGATGCCAAACTTATCCTATTGTGGTGCCCTAATAGCACCCTAACTCCCGCCAAGAACAATCTCCCAACGATGTTGCTCACAGCGGCTAAATTACTTGTCCCCTTTTTATGGAAAACTGATTCCCCTCCGACTCTTCCTATGTGGACTGATAAAGTAGATCAGATCTACCGCTTTGAGGAGCTAGCGCACTGGGAAACCGACTCACGCCGCTGCTTCTTAAAGCTGTGGTCCCCATGGAAAGTACATAGGAATTTTGCATGATAGAGCAGGAATCCTCCCTTCCTTGGTTTTCTACCCCTACCTCCCTGACTGTCCCCCCTCTGTACCCTTTCTTTTCCTTTTGGTGTATATCTCTGATAGATGGCGACCATCACTTGTATCGTTTACACATGATATGTAAGCTGGATGACTATTTTGAATCTTACTGCTGCTGTGTTAATGTCATGTGTAGGCGTGTGGCCTTGATTCTTACCTCAATAAAAATAAATATGGTTAAGAATATAACTACTATAATACTGCTCCTATGTACAAGAATATAACTACTATAATACTGCTCCTATGTACAAGAATATAACTACTATAATACTGCCTCCTATGTACAAGAATATAACTACTATAATACTGCTCCTATGTACAAGAATATAACTACTATAATACTGCTCCTATGTACAAGAATATATCTACTATAATACTGCCTCCTATGTACAAGAATAAAACTACTATAATACTGCTCCTATGTACAAGAATATAACTACTATAATACTGCCTCCTATGTACAAGAATATAACTACTATAATACTGCTCCTATGTACAAGAATATATCTACTATAATACTGCTCCTATGTACAATAATATAACTACTATAATACTGCTCCTATGTACAAGAATATAACTATTATAATCCTGCACCTATGTAGAAGAATATATCTACTATAATACTGCACCTATGTACTGCAGTATAACTAGGGTTGTGGAGTCTGTAAGCTTTAGGAGGACCTGTCATGGGTCCAAACATTATAAAATAAGTGGCACTTTAGGTGGGCTGTGAAGCTCTGGGCTGTGATTGGACAGTGCTACAGCCAGAGAGAAGGAGACGCCCACAGAGAAACCCTGGTGTCTCCTCCTCATTGCACCGATACTAGTAATTAACATACCAGGCGCGAGAATTAACAGGGGCCACAGCGGGCGAACGGAGCGGCGCCCAGGAATAATAGTAAGCTCTATTAGATCCCTGTTTGGTGCCCCACCTAAAGTGCCACTTATTTTATAATGTCTAGACCCATGAAAGGTCCTCTTTACGTTCTGTCTCCTTCATAAATGTCCCATAATTTAGTAATTACAGATTTCTGTACTAAAATAACATTTCGCTTTTTCTCACCATCATGTAAGTAATTAGGCTATTTAGATCAAACATAAGCCATATTTATTGGAATACAATTTCTGAAATTCTAAATTTTAAAACTGGAAAACACTTGAAAATTGCAAGAAATATAGGGATTTGTCCTCAGATACAGTTCAGCTCTGTATGCGTTCTGGAAATATAGAGAATCCTGTGCAGGTCTAAGGCTCCATTTACACGTCCGCAAATAGGTCCGTATCCGTTCCGCAATTTTGCAGAATGGGTGCGGACCCATTAATTCTCTATGGGAACAGAAAAGAAACAGTGTGCTGTCCGCATCTCCGTGCCGCAGCCCCTAACTTCAGGGCCGCAGCTCCGCAAAAAATAGAACATTGTCCTATTCTTGTCTGCAATTGCGGACAAGAATAGGTAGTTCTATGGGGGGTGCCGGCCGGGTGTATTGCAGATCCCCAATACACTACGGACGTGTGAATGGACCCTAAATGGGAATGAAAGAAACCCATAAGAATTGGAGCTGTGATATTCAGTGCTGACATAAAACAATTGTCTGGGAATCCGTAGCCTCCACTATGGAAGGATTGACACTTACCTGCCACCCGTAGTTCTGGTCCTGTGCACTGGCTTCAGTGTGTCCAGGACCAAAGTGGCGGGAAGCAGGCAAGTATGGATTTTTCCATAGCAGGAGGCAGACTAAGGGTACCTGTGAAAAGTTACTTATTCCCTGAAAACCCCTTTAATGCTGTCTTCCTGTTCTGTCTAGCAGTTCTGAGATGACTGCAGACATGTTCAGTGGTGAACTTTCTCCTTTGGTCTTTAGAAGAGGAACTTACTACTGAGCATGGGCTGCACAGATTCAGGCATTGCAACTAAGGGCCTTGGAGCAGCATGAAGATACCCAATATAAAGGACAGGAGAAAACAGAGGAGAAGTGAGAACTGATTATCTATCACCACTAGAACATCCTGCTCATCACTGTGTATAGTATAAGAACAGGAGGAGAATTGAGTATCTATCATCACTAGAACACCCTGCTTATCACTGTGTATAGTATAAGGAGGGAAGAGACCACAGGAGATGGAAGAACTGATTAGCTATCATCACTAGAACACCCTTCTTATCACTGTGTATAATATAAGGACAGGAGAGAACATAGGAGAGGTGAGAACTGATTATCTATCACCACTAGAACACCCTGCTTATCACTGTATATAGTATAAAGGCAGGAGAGAACACAGGAGAGGTGAGAACTGATTATCATGACTAGAAAACCCTGCTTATCACTGCTTGTAGTATAAGGACAGGAAAGAACATAGAAGAGGTGAGAACTGATTATCTATCACCACTAGAACACCCTGCTTATCACTGTGTATAATATAAGGACAGGAGAGAACATAGGAGAGGTGAGGACTGATTATCTATCACCACTTGAACACCCTGCTTATCACTGTATATAGTATAAAGGCAGGAGAGAACATAGAAGAGGCGAGACCTAATCGTCTATCACCACTAGAACATCCAGCTGCTTATCACTGTTTTTAATAATTATGGGCCTTAGATTAATATTACATAAAATATATTTATTATTAAAGGAGTATTTCCATCTCAGACAATGGGAGCATATCACTAGGAAATGCCCCAACTGTCTGACAGGTGCAGGCCCCACCTCTGTGACCTGCACGTATCTCGTAAACTGAGCCAGGAAAGTGAAGAAGGACGCACTGTGCATGAGTGGTCACAGCTTCCATTCACTTCAATGGGGCCAATGGAAATATCCGAGCCAGCTATTTTCGGTGGCCCCATAGAAATGATTGAAGGGCGGCATCACATGCGCGGTGCGCCCTCCTTCACTTTGCTGGCTAGGTTTACGAGATAGGTGTGGGTCCCAGTGGTGGGATCCACAGCTATCGGACAATAAGGTCATATACTAGCGATATCCCTCTATTGTCTGAGATCGGAATATCGCTTTAACATTTCCGAAATTTTATTGAAAGTTATTAAATTATTTATACAATATTAATAACAGATAATATTTTTTCAAGCTGGAGTCAGAGTTGTTACATTTCTATCGACCCCGACTCCACAGCCCTGAACATAACTATTATAATACAATGTCTGGATCAGAAATCCTATTTCAGAATTCCCTATTGTAAGTTTTTGAGCCAAATTTTTTGTTCAAAGTCTCTATTATCTAGGCAGAAGAGCAGCTATTTCCCTGTGGGGGTGTCACAGAACAGAAGACTTGCTGACTGAATCCCCATAGATTTCAGGTATGGGGGACTCTTCTACCAAAAAGGTAATGTCCAAAGCAGAGAACCCCTTTAAGGGTCAGGAGTATAAAGAAAATTAGGGGATACTGTCCTACCCCAGGCTCACTGTGCAGGTCCTGGCCGGGGCATCAGGGTAACTTTCCCTGCTGACAATGTAACAAGCAGTAAGTACATTGTATTAAAGCCGTCAGGTTCTAAAACGCAGCGGTAAGAATAGGAGGAATTCCTTTTTGTTCCTTGTAATTCTCATTAGAAATCATAATAGCGGCGTCTGATTACATGAAGCCGGCTCCTGTTATTTGTATGAGATGAAAGCTGTATCCATGTTACAAAAGACAATGGAGATATTCCTTCTGCTTTTAACCACTTTCATATTGCAAATGATGGAAGACTTTAAAGGACGAATTGTGGACTCCGTTTCGACCATATAAAATTAGATAGGGGAAAGAAACGGAATATATTACTCCAGGAGGAGATTTCAATATCAAACCCAAGTGAATATCTGAAGAAAATGAAAGGAGGACGAGGCGAAATGAGGTGCTGACAACTCCAGTGTCAGGTTCTGCTGGGTTCTGACCCAAAAATGACACAAGTCAGTGGGACAAAAATATCTGCTCTGCAGTCAACTAGGACTGTGTAATATATACTGTGATATTCTGGATAGTGTATACTATGCTGTGTAATATATACTGTGCTATATTCTGGATAGTGTATACTGTGCTGTGTAGTATATACTGTGCTATATTCTGGATAGTGCATACTATGCTGTGTAGTATATACTGTGCTATATTCTGGATACTGTATACCGTGCTGTGTAATATATACTGTGCTATATTCTGGATAGTGTATACCGTGCTGTGCAATATATACTGTGCTATATTCTGGATACTGTATACTGTGCTGTGTAATATATACTGTGCTATATTCTGGATAGTGTATACTGTGCTGTGCAATATATACTGTGCTATATTCTGGATACTGTATACCGTGCTGTGTAGTATATACTGTGCTATATTCTGGATAGTGTATACCGTGCTGTGCAATATATACTGTGCTATATTCTGGATAGTGTATACCGTGCTGTGTAGTATATACTGTGCTATATTCTGGATAGTGTATACTATGCTGTGTAATATATACTGTGCTATATTCTGTATACTGTATACTGTGCTGTGTAGTATATACTGTGCTATATTCTGGATAGTGTATACTGTGCTGTGTAATATATACTGTGCTATATTCTGGATAGTGCATACTATGCTGTGTAATATATACTGTGCTATATTCTGGACAGTGTATACTGTGCTGTGTTATATATACTGTGCTATATTCTGTATAGTGTATACTGTGCTGTGTAATATATACTGTGCTATATTCTGGATACTGCATACCGTGCTGTGTAATATATACTGTGCTATATTCTGGATAGTGTATACTGTGCTGTGTAATATATTCTGGATAGCGTATACTGTGCTGTGTAATATATACTGTGCTATATTCTGGATAGTGTATACTGTGCTGTGTAATATATACTGTGCTATATTCTGGATAGTGTATACTGTGCTGTGTAATATATACTGTGCTATATTCTGGATAGTGTATACCGTGCTGTGTAATATAAACTGTGCTATATTCTGTATAGTGTATACTGTGCTGTGTAATATATACTGTGCTGTGTAATATATACTGTGCTGTGTAATATATACTGTGCTATATTCTGTATAGTGTATACTGTGCTGTGTAATATATACTGTGCTATATTCTGGATAGTGTATACTGTGCTGTGTAATATATACTGTGCTATATTCTGGATAGTGTATACCGTGCTGTGTAATATATACTGTGCTATATTCTGGATAACTTATACTGTGCTGTGTAATATATTCTGGATAGTGTATACTGTGCTGTGTAATATATACTGTGATATTCTGGATAGTGTATACTGTGCTGTGTAATATATACTGTGCTATATTCTGGATAGTGTATACTGTGCTGTGTAATATATACTGTGCTATATTCTGGATAGTGTATACTGTGCTATATTCTGGATAGTGCATACTATGCTGTGTAGTATATACTGTGCTATATTCTGGATAGTGTATACTGTGCTGTGTAATATATACTGTGCTATATTCTGGATAGTGTATACTGTGCTGTGTAATATATACTGTGCTATATTCTGGATAGTGTATACTATGCTGTGTAATATATATTGTGCTATATTCTGGATAGTGTATACTATGCTGTGTAATATATATTGTGCTATATTCTGGATAGTGTATACTGTGCTGTGTAGTATATACTGTGCTATATTCTGGATAGTGTATACTGTGCTGTGTAGTATATACTGTGCTATATTCTGGATAGTGTATACTGTGCTGTGTAGTATATACTGTGCTATATTCTGGATAGTGTATACTGTGCTGTGTAGTATATACTGTGCTATATTCTGGATAGTGTATACTGTGCTGTGTAATATATTCTGGATAGTGCATACTGTGCTGTGTAGTATATACTGTGCTATATTCTGGATAGTGCATACTATGCTGTGTAATATATACTGTGCTATATTCTGGACAGTGTATACTGTGCTGTGTTATATATACTGTGCTATATTCTGTATAGTGTATACTGTGCTGTGTAATATATACTGTGCTATATTCTGGATACTGCATACACGTGCTGTGTAATATATACTGTGCTATATTCTGGATAGTGTATACTGTGCTGTGTAAATATTCTGGATAGCGTATACTGTGCTGTGTAATATATACTGTTGCTATATTCTGGATAGTGTATACTGTGCTGTGTAATATATACTGTGCTATATTCTGGATAGTGTATACTGTGCTGTGTAATATATACTGTGCTATATTCTGGATAGTGATACCGTGCGGTGTACTATATACTGTGCTATATTCTGGATACTATACTGTTGCTGTGTAATAATTCTGGATAGTGTAGACTGTGCTGTGTATATATACTGTGCTATATTCTGGATAGTGTACTGTGCTGTGTATATATACTGTGCTATATTCTGGATAGTGTATACTGTGCTGTGTAATATATACTGTGCTATATTCTGGATAGTGTATACTGTGCTGTGTAATATATACTGTGGCTATATTCTGGATAGTGTATACTGTGCTGTGTTAATATATACTGTGCTATATTCTGGATAGTGTATACTGTGCTGTGTAATATATACTGTGCTATATTCTGGATAGTTATACTGTGCTATATCTGGATAGTGCATACTATGCGTGTAGTATAGACTGTGCTATATTCTGGATAGTGTATACTGTGGCTGTGTAATATATACTGTGCTATATTCTGGATAGTGTATACTGTGCTGTGTAATATATACTGTGCTATATTCTGGATAGTGTATACTGTGCTGTGTAATGTATACTGTGCTATATTCTGGATAGTGCATACTATGCTGTGTAATGTATACTGTGCTATATTCTGGATAGTGCATACTATGCTGTGTAATATATATTGTGCTATATTCTGGATAGTGTATACTATGCTGTGTAATATATATTGTGCTATATTCTGGATAGTGTATACTATGCTGTGTAATATATATTGTGCTATATTCTGGATAGTGTATACTATGCTGTGTAATATATATTGTGCTATATTCTGGATAGTGTATACTGTGCTGTGTAGTATATACTGTGCTATATTCTGGATAGTGTATACTGTGCTGTGTAGTATATACTGTGCTATATTCTGGATAGTGTATACTGTGCTGTGTAGTATATACTGTGCTATATTCTGGATAGTGTATACTGTGCTGTGTAATATATACTGTGCTATATTCTGGATAGTGTATACTGTGCTGTGTAATATATACTGTGCTATATTCTGGATAGTGCATACTGTGCTGTGTAATGTATACTGTGCTATATTCTGGATAGTGTATACTGTGCTGTGTAGTATATACTGTGCTATATTCTGGATAGTGTATACTGTGCTGTGTAATATATACTGTGCTATATTCTGGATAGTGTATACTGTGCTGTGTAATATATACTGTGCTATATTCTGGATAGTGCATACTGTGCTGTGTAATGTATACTGTGCTATATTCTGGATAGTGTATACTGTGCTGTGTAGTATATACTGTGCTATATTCTGGATAGTGTCTGTGTAGTATATACTGTGCTATATTCTGGATAGTGTATACTGTGCTGTGTAGTATATACTGTGCTATATTCTGGATAGTGTATACTGTGCTGTGTAGTATATACTGTGCTATATTCTGGATAGTGCATACTGTGCTGTGTAGTATATACTGTGCTATATTCTGGATAGTGTATACTGTGCTGTGTAGTATATACTGTGCTATATTCTGGATAGTGCATACTGTGCTGTGTAGTATATACTGTGCTATATTCTGGATAGTGTATACTGTGCTGTGTAGTATATACTGTGCTATATCCACTTACTGGACTGGCTGGGCCTTTCCTGGTATTTCCTGTGTTCCAGCCAAAGCCAGGAAGTAGAGAACAGTGAGAACCTGTAAGACTCGGAGGGTCGCTGACGGGGAGTATTGCTTATCTTTTAACCCACTGTGAATCATAAAGAAAAAAATGTAACGCTGCTGAACAACCCCTTTAATTAAAAGTCATGGGAAAAAAGTATTTTTATCCACAGCAAGTTCAGAGCTCCCTGCGCATTCCCTGTAAAGCCATTCTCTGTTAAGCTGTGGAGCTGAAAGTTCAGAGCATAACAGGCATTAAATGTGACGTTGTGGAGCTTCACATTCAGAACCCACTGGGCATTCCCTGAAATGCTGCGGAGCTGCACATTCAGAACCCACTGGGCATTCCCTGAAATGCTGTGGAGCTGCACATTCAGAACCCACTGGGCATTCCCTGAAATGCTGTGGAGCTGCACATTCAGAACCCACTGGGCATTCCCTGAAATGCTGCGGAGCTGCACATTCAGAACCCACTGGGCATTCCCTGAAAAGCTGTGGAGCTGCACATTCAGAACCCACTGGGCATTCCCTGAAATGCTGCGGAGCTGCACATTCAGAACCCACTGGGCATTCCCTGAAATGCTGCGAAGCTGCACATTCAGAACCCACTGGGCATTCCCTGAAATGCTGCGGAGCTGCACATTCAGAACCCACTGGGCATTCCCTGAAATGCTGCGGAGCTGCACATTCAGAACCCACTGGGCATTCCCTGAAATGCTGTGGAGCTGCACATTCAGAACCCACTGGGCATTCCCTGAAATGCTGCGGAGCTGCACATTCAGAACCCACTGGGCATTCCCTGAAATGCTGCGGAGCTGCAAGTTTAGAGCTCAGTGGGAATTCCCTGGGAAGCTGTGCAGCTGCAAGTTCAAAGCTTAATGGGCATTCCCTGAAATGCTGTGGTGCTGCAAATTTACAGCACCGTAACCGTGGAAGTTCACTGTAAAGCTGCAATCTACAGTGCCTTGCAAAAGTATTCACCCCCCCCCCCCTTGACTTTTTTTGTATTTTGTAACATTACAGCTTAATATTCAATGTTTTGTTAATCTGAATTAAGTTGGTGAAGTGAAATTAGAAATATATATAAATAAAACTATTGTTTAGAAATATAAAACAGAAAATTGGCCTGGCCTATGTATTCACCCCCTTTGTTAGGAAGCCCATAAAAAGCTCTAGTGCAACAAATTACCTTCAGAAGTCACATAATTAGTGAGATGATGTCACCTGTGTGCAATCTAAGTGTCACAGGATCTGTCATTACATATACACACCTTTGTTGAAAGGCCCCAGAGGCTGCAACACCGAAGCAAGAGGCATCACTAACCAAACACTGCCATAAAGACCAAGGAACTCTCCAAACAAGTAAGGGACAATGTTGTTGAGAAGTACAAGTCAGGGTTAGGTTATAAAAAAAAAATACCCAAATCTTTGATGATCCCCAGGAGCACCATCAAATCTATCATAACCAGATGGAAAGAACGTGGCACAACAGCAAAACCTGCCAAGAGACGGCCGCCCACCAAAACTCACGGACTGGGCAAGGAGGGCATTAATCAGAGAGACCTAAGGTGACCCTGGAGGAGCTGCAGAGTTCCACAGCAGAGACTGGAGGATCTGTACAGAGGACGACAATAAGCCGTACGCTCCATAGAGTTGGGCTTTATGGCAGAGCGGCCAGAAGAAGCCATTACTGTCAGCTAAAAACAATAAGGCTCGTTGTGAGTTTGTGAAAAGGCCTGTGGGAGACTCCCGAAAATGTATGGAGGAAGGGGCTCCGGTCTGAGGAGACCATCAAAGAAAACGCTATGTCTGGAGCAAACCCAACACATCACATCACCCAAAGAACACCATCCCCACAGTGAGACATGTTGGTGGCAGCATCATACTGGGGGGGGGGGGACTGGGGAACTGGTCAGAGTGGAGGGAAAGATGGATGGTGCTAACTACAGGGATATTCTTCAGCAGAACCTGCCCCACTCTGTGCGTGATCTGAGGCTAGGACGGAGGCTGGACCTTCCAGCAGGACAATGACCCCAAACACACGGCTAAAGCAACACTTAAGTGGTTTAAGGGGAAACATGTAAATGTGTTGGAATGGCCGAGTCACAGCCCAGATCTCAATCCAATAGAAGATCTGTGGTCAGACGTAAAGATTGCTGTTCACAAGCGCAAACATCCAACCTGAAGGAGCCGGAGCAGTTCTGCAAGGAGGAACGGGCAACAATCCCAGCGGTGAGATGTGGCAATTGCTCATAGAGACTTATCCAAAGCGACTTGGAGCTGTGATTGCCGCAAACCGTGGCTCTACAAAGTACTGACTTTAGGGGGGTGAATAGTTCTGCACATTGACTTTTTCTGGTATTTTGTCCTATTTGTTGTTTGCGTCACAATAAAAATAAATAAATAAAAAAACATCTTAAAAGTTGTCGGCAGGTTCTGTAAATTACATGATGCAAATCCTCAAACAATCCATGTTAATTCCAGGTTGTGAGGCACCAAATTACGAAAAAAGTCAGTGGGGGTGAATACTTTTGCAGGGCACTGCATCTCCCACTCTCAATTTCGCATACTGACATGGCTGTGCAATCTGTGAATTCTCTCTATCACAACTCAGGGGGGTGTACTTTCTGCTGCAATCCTCTCCCTGTCACTTAGGGGGCTTCCTGCTGCAGCTCTCTCCACATCACAGCTGGGAAGGGGGGGGGTGCATCCTTCGTGCTGCAGCTCTCTCCACATCACAGCTCTGGGGGTACATCCTTCCTGCTGCAGCTCTCTCCACATCACAGCTCTGGGGGTACATCCTTCCTGCTGCAGCTCTCCCCACATCACAGCTCTGGGGGTACATCCTTCCTGCTGCAGCTCTCTCCACATCACAGCTTTGTGGGTACATCCTTCCTGCTGCAGCTCTCTCCACATCACAGCTCTGGGGGTACATCCTTCCTGCTGCAGCTCTCTCCACATCACAGCTCTGGGGGTACATCCTTCCTGCTGCAGCTCTCTCCACATCACAGCTCTGGGGGTACATCCTTCCTGCTGCAGCTCTCTCCACATCACAGCTCTGGGGGTACATCCTTCCTGCTGCAGCTCTCTCCACATCACAGCTCTGGGGGTACATCCTTCCGGGTGCAGCTCTCTCCACATCACAGCTCTGGGGGTATATCTTTCCTGCTGCAGCTCTCTCCACATCACAGCTCTGGGGGTACATACTTCCTGCTGCATGTGGGTACATCCTTCCTGCTGCAGCTCTCTCCACATCACAGCTCTGGGGGTACATCCTTCCTGCTGCAGCTCTCTCCACATCACAGCTCTGGGGGTACATCCTTCCTGCTGCAGCTCTCTCCACATCACAGCTCTGGGGGTACATCCTTCCTGCTGCAGCTCTCTCCACATCACAGCTCTGGGGGTACATCCTTCCTGCTGCAGCTCTCTCCACATCACAGCTCTGGGGGTACATCCTTCCTGCTGCAGCTCTCTCCACATCACAGCTCTGGGGGTACATCCTTCCTGCTGCAGCTCTCTCCACATCACAGCTCTGGGGGTACATCCTTCCTGCTGCAGCTCTCTCCACATCACAGCTCTGGGGGTACATCCTTCCTGCTGCAGCTCTCTCCACATCACAGCTCTGGGGGTACATCCTTCCTGCTGCAGCTCTCTCCACATCACAGCTCTGGGGGTACATCCTTCCTGCTGCAGCTCTCTCCACATCACAGCTCTGGGGGTACATCCTTCCTGCTGCAGCTCTCTCCACATCACAGCTCTGGGGGTACATCCTTCCTGCTGCAGCTCTCTCCCTGTAACTGTCACAGCTTCTAACAGTAGATACAGTTGGTGGCAGTTGAAGGATGGAACTGAGCATGTGCAACCACGCTCATCCAGCTCAGTAGGTGGGTGTGTACCTTACTATACAGATTAAACACCAGAGGGCGAAATTATAATGTGCATAAAATAAATACCGTATTTTTCTCCCCGTAAGACGCCCCCCCCCAGAGTCTTTACTCCGCTTACACTGATACATCTGCAATGTATCAGTGGGGAGGGAAGAGAGGCTGGAGGCCCAGTCACTGTACTCTATTACACTGGGCCCCGCACACACCAGTATTCATATGTAAACTGTAGGCAATCGATATGTAAACTGCAAGGTAGCGCAATTCACATAGTACTCACTATGAAAAGCCCGCAGGCAGGCTGGCCAGTCACTTACGTCCTCACGCGCGGAGCAGGCGCGTGAGAAAGTGAGTGACCGGCCAGCCTGCAGTGCCTGCTAGTACGGGAGTTTCATAGTGAGTACTATGTGGATTGCGCTACTTTGCAGTTTACATATGAATACTGGTGTGTGTGGGGCCCGGTGTAATAGAGTACAGTGACTGCAACGGGCCCCGCCGAGATTTCAACACCAGTTGCCAGCCTTCACCCCCTGTATTGGGGTCACTATTTACTATACACAGGGACACTGTTATGGGGGATATCTGTGGATGACACATATATAGCATAAGATGCTATATACAGTATGTGTCATCCACAGATGCCCCCTATAACAGTGCCATGCACAGATGCCCCCCATAACAGTGCCATCCAAAGTGTCATCCACAGATCCCCCATAACAGTGCGTCACCCACAGATCCCCCATAACAGTGCGTCACCCACAGATCCCCCATAACAGTGCCATGCACAGATGCCCCCTATAACAGTGCCATCCAAAGTGTCATCCACAGATCCCCCATAACAGTGCGTCACCCACAGATCCCCCATAACAGTGCGTCACCCACAGATCCCCCCAGAAATAATGTCATGCACAAACTACCATTAGTTCAAAAGCCACCAAAAGCACACCTTTTGGTTCAAAATATTTTTTTCTTATTTTCCTCCTCAAGAACCTAGGTGCATCTTATAGGCAGGTGCGTCTTTATAGGGTGAAACACACAGTAATAAAATAATAGTAAATAAATAATTAAGTGAAGAGAATTTGTCACAACTGGAGCATTTATGTAACAGAAAGTAAATGACAAAAGTAATTAGTTTTTCATGCTGATTTATATTAAAATAAAATGTAAGGTCTCATGCACACGAACGTATTTTCTTTCCGTGTCCTTTCCGCTTTTTTTGCAGACCGTATATGAAACCATTTATTTTAATAGGTCCACAAAAAAAACTGAAGCTACTTTGTGTGCATTCGGTTTCCGTATGTCCGCATTTCCATTCCGCAGAAAAAACAGAACATGTCCTAATATTGTTCGCATTGTGTACAAGGATAGTACTGTTCAGGGGGCCGGCTGTTCCGTTCTGCAAAATACGGAATGCACACGGACATCATCCGTATTTTTGCTAAAAATACATACGGTCGTGTGCATGAGGCCTAGGGTTGACCCCTTTGATCCATGCAAAGACATATTATAATGATTGATACCGTTCTCCCACAAGCAAGCAGTAAGATGTACAGTTGTGTCACTATATTTTGGAAATGATCAGGGATTAGAAAGTTGGAGTCTACGGCCCAATGAAACACCATATTATCAATCAGACATGCTGTGGGCCTTGGTCATATTGGATCTATAGACGCCCCAGATTCTGCCACTAGCCCGAACCCCAAGCCTTTCCTCACTTCCGTATGCCAACATCAACACAGCTCTATGGTTTGCATTGGAGAAAATGTAAAAACACCTGGGAGGGAGCAAACATTGGCGGGTGGGATGTCATTTTGTGTAATCTCTGCTCCTTGATGCAGCATACCCCCTTTCAACAACCTGAATGAACAAAGTCAAGTTTTTGCAAACGGAGCTTTGAAAGTCTATGAGTGAGTAGTGGTGGAAAGGGGGTGGCGAACATTGAGCTCGGAAGCACTCACCTCTTCCCGTAATTTTATCAACTGCAACGGGAATGCACAAAGAGAGATAAAAAGGAAAGAGAAGGCAAGAGAGAGATCAGTTGTGTGACAGGATACAGAATTAACACTGACAATTCATCTGTTTACATGTTTAGCATTTACAAAAATCACAGACAAACACATTAAACGGAGCTAAACGTTCACGACGTGCCGGGCGCCTTTTTTTTTATTTTTTTGCCTTTTTTTTGTGAGTGACTAAAGATCAGTTTCTCATACTGTCACATTAAACAGAAAAAATGGTTTGGGATTCTCTTTTAAAGCCACATCTAAGACGCAATCATCAAGTAGAGGGGAATGGCTCGGTGGAAGTCGGTTACAAAGGAGGAAAAAAAGAAGGTTTTAGCCTCCGAATTCTTTATCCTCTAGACTTACACCCAGGCGCCCCGTCTCATGGAGACAAAACCGCTGCTATTCTTGGTGGTGCCAGGGATAAGTCTCTGGCCTGTCCCACAAAAACAAACTGACATGAAGTGGGCATAGCGGCCACGATGAGGTGCCCAGTGGCATATAAAAGCATTGTTCCGGCGCACAGCGGTCACAGTGTAGCGGTTAAGTGGTGCAATAGTCTGTGACACCACAGTGCCGTCAGGATGCTTAGTCCAACCTATAAAATCAACTTATTTTTTCATATTTTTTTATTTATTTTTTGCCTCTTTTTGCATGTAGTTCCGGCTCAGCCTATTCCTGCCAGGTGCTTGTGAACCAAATCCTGGTATTCTCAGATTACCCTCTGCAAATAAAGCCTCGAGCGAAGCACATTTATCCAACTTCTTTCTCATACAGTTCATTCTCGTCTTAATGACGACCAATGGGGACAAGATTGAGGTTTTCAGTAAGCAAATTATTGCAGCTCTGCTGCTCCAAAATAGACTTTAGGTCAGGAGATGGCAAGCAGCTCAGCTGGAGTTTTAGGAGCAGCAGTCAAAAAAAAGAAGAAAAAAAAAAAAAAAAAAAGCTACAATTCCCGTAATGAGCGACCAAATGGAGTGAAGATATCGCGGCGTACAAAATACAACCTCGACTATCGTATCAGTCCGTCAAGGTCTTAAAATCCTCAAATTCATTTTATGTCAGAATTTCTGAACAGAATGATCTCTATATAAAGAGAAATGTAACAATGTAAATCTAAATGCAAAAAAAAGTTAAACAAAAATCTGATTTTGACAACATAAACCGACAAAGCTTAAGATTATGACTTGGAATGAAATATCAATTTTAAATTATAATGATAATTACAGAATTAAATATAAAATTTTGTGCAAATCGATGTACAAAAAAAAACTAAATAATAAGTCTTAATAGATCAGTAAATGTAGCCTACAATATAGAACAGAACACATGTTACAAAAGTCAACTTTACTGAACCAATTACATTACAGAAAATTATTAGAAAACCAATAGAGTTGACAGAATTTTTATCTGCTAACTATATATAGATGGTAGATACCGGAAAATATTTTTACTTTTACACAAATCTGAAAATTCGAGCTACGATCAGTTTCCTTTGTTGTTTTTAACACTTTTTAAGCCACGCAGTCGTCGCCCCACAGTTATGAACCGATCTCTATCTCTGTCCTGCATTCACCAGACTCGAAGAATGAACTGCATTTTGTCATTTTACAACCCATTTCAAATATTATATTTTCTGGGGAAATTCTTCTAAAAAGGGTTAATAAAAAAAATGGGTATTTTTTTCCGGCGATGGCTTCATGACACTGAAGTCTTGCAGGCGCAGGCTCCGCGCCTCAGTCCTGTGCACACAAACGTGTCTCACGTTTTGACAGATATTTATTTTCATTTTTAAGAAATGCTAATTTTCCGGCGGCAATGATCATTTTCAGAGCGATACGGGTAAACGCTGGGTACGGTCTCACTCATCAGCGAGACAGCTCGCAGTGTTTACATCGCCATGCCTTACTTGGCAACACATATTCAACCACATTCAATGGTCTATAAGAGACATCAGGATGTTTTCCAGACACCCCCTCCTCGGAGAAAAAAAATCTTTATCTTATTTGTGCTGGGTGGCTGAATTTAAGCCTTTTTTTGCGGGATTTGTTACTAAGCAAAGTAGCAGAATGCTTCTCCTTTATCATTGTAATCAATGGCACATACAAATCGTATACGAAAAAATAACACATGCAAAAACAAAAAATCTGTATTTTTGTTTCCCATGGTATCGAATGCAAAGTAGTCGCCACTAACTTAGATAAAAAGCCAGAAGGTTCATTTTGCTACTTTTTCCAATATAAAGGTTTTTTTAATTTTTTTTTTTATTCCCGTTGACGCGGAACTTGATGCAAGGGGTAATCTGTTTCTTTGTAGACTTGGGGAGAAGAAGAAAAAAAAAATCTGGTTTGCGCTGGTTTGAGCCAGTAGAATCTCTGGTGGTTAAGCCGTCTGCTGTGACTAAAATCAAAACCTGCCGCGGCGTGTGCGTTGGGGTTGGAGGCGCACGCACGTGACTCCCCAAACCACCGAAAACACATAAAAAAATAAAAAAACTGATAATGTGAGGAGCATTCCTGCCTGCATGCTGATAACAAATAAATGCTGAACTCCATTAAACGCCCCTTCCTTATTATCGCGGGTCGAACAGACAATTTTCTGAACTTATGATGGCTGTCTATTTACTTCTCTATAAACCCTCGCCGTGCGTAGAAGAGATTTGAGCTGGCTAATGATCTTCTCTGCCGGGGCTATATGAGATGATACCGGCCTTCTTCAGATCTCAGGGAATTAAATTGACCAACTTCACCCGCCAGCTCTGTAGCTGAAGACTGGCGTACTTTGTGCTCAGCGAGCCAAATCTCACACCAAAAGAATGGAGCCGGCAAAAATTAAGTATCTTGTGCGATGGCAAATGTGGGGGCCCCTAATCTGTATCTGCTTTAAATATTTGACAATCACAATATCATGGTATTTGTTAAAAATAAATAAAAATTTAAAAATTTGCTGCAGCCAAGAAGTAATTGCAAAAAGGCCATTTCCAATCTTAATTAGTATTTAATATTTGGCAGGTATTAGTCTTATTTTATCATCGCTTTTAGTATTTATGATTCACATGGCTTCTCAAAATTGTTTATTTTTGACAAATACAGAAATAAAAATTGCCAGCAAACGCCATGAAAACTTACTGATTCTATACATTCTTGAAGTTATGACTTTTCCACATTCTCATAATGTCACATAGTTAATATGGTTGAAAGAAGATAGAAATTCATCAAGTTCAACTAAGGGATGAGGTGGGGACGCGAATTAATAAATTGATTTTAGATGTATTTTCCTATTTTATTTCTTTCAAAGAATATTTTTGGCACTTGGAAAAATATGATCTATGGTATAAACATTGAAATGATTTTAGTGTGTGTGTGTGTGTGTGTGTGTGTGTGTGTGTGTGTGTGTGTGTGTGTGTATATATATTCTCCATAAACTGTAATTAAATAAATAAAAAATTGCAGTCAAAATAAAAATAAAACCAATAATTAAAAATGTTAAATTTACTGACTATAGGGATTGTAACCGGATGGACCAATCTTGCAGAGCGAGGGGCTGAGGCACCCGCCATCTCTATTTCTGAGATACGTGGAAGAGGAGCTGCCGTTCGCTTTATAGAGAATATGTCTGAAAAGTCTGAAAATCTCCCAGGTTTTAGCTGTAAGGACATTTACATGACTTTTATGTAATCGATATGGATATGATAATTAGTATAGACAAATGTACATGTTTTTTTTTTATTATTATTTTAGATTTTTTTTAAATGTTTAAAGTAAAAAAAGATTTAAAAAATGAACAAAAAAAAAAGAATGGAAATCAGATTTTTTTTGTTTCTTAACAGTAAAAATGTAATAATACTATATAAATATAATATATATATATATATATATATATATATATACACACACACATACACTTCCCTAAAATACAGTATGTAATTTATAATTTACGGAGACACCCTAAAACATGATCTATCATTTATAACACAGGGATAACTTCACTGTAATTTAATACATAAACTTTAGTATAGATAATGCTGAAATAATATATAACTTGTAACGAGAGTCTCCTAAAATATAATAAATCATTTACGATATAGGGATGCACCAATGCAGTATAATATACAACAAAAAAATGAATATTTCCCCATCCTATAAAAATATTAGACATCTCACTATAATAATCTATAAAAAAGGGATTCTTCCCTTTAACATATACAATACTGATACTCCAATATAACACAATTTATGATATGCAGATACTCCCTAAACTATAGAAAAACTGTCCTCCAATTTATTTTATAAAAATGATACCTGTACAGTAAATAATTTATGGTATAGTAATACAACCCTATAATGATATACACTACAGTGATACTGACCTGCAAAAAATCCAATCTATAATCGGAAGACAATCCCCCATAATATAATCCATGCATAGAAAAGCGATTCTCCCTACTCTGCATGGACCCTATGATACACACATACCTATAATAATCTATATTATAGAGATACCATACAATAATATTGTAATACAATAGAGAACTATTCCTCTATGATATATTAATACTCACCTATAGTATAATTTAGAATGTATTAAAATATATCATCTGCAATATACAGCTAGTACCCTATGATATAATTTATACTAAAGTGATAACTCCCTGTAATATAATTTGTACTATAGTAATATCCCAGCTATAATATAGAGATACTCCCCTATTATATAATCTGTACTATAGTAATACTGCCCTGTAATATAGTCTATAATATACAAATACTCCCGTATGATATAATTTATACTAAAGTGATAACTCCATGTGATATAATCTATAATATAGTTATACTGGTTTATGATATAATCTATACTATAGCAATACTATCCTGTAATATAGTCTATAATATAGAAATACTCCCCTATGATATAATCTGTAATATACTAATACCATCCTGTAATGTAATCTAAAATATACGGATACTCCCCATAATATAATGTATACTATAGTAATACTTCCCTGTAATATAATGTATAATAGAGAAATATTCCCCTATGATATAAATCGATAGTATAGTAATACCTCCCTATAATATAATCTATAATATAGAGGTACTCCTCTATTATATAACCAATACTATAGTAATAGTTCCCTGTAATATAATCTATAATATAGTGATACTCCCTATGATATAATCTATACTACAGTAATACTTCCCTGTTATATAATGTATAATATAGTGACTCTCCTATTATATAATCTATACTATAGTAATACTGCCCTGTAATATAATGTATAATATAATGATACTCCCTTATTTTATAATCTATACTATAGTAATACTGCCCTGTAATATAATGAATAATATAGAGATACTCCTCTATGATATAATCTATACTATAGTAATACCTCCCTGTAATATAAATGTATAATATAGAGGCAATCTGCTATGATATAATCTATACTATAGTAATACCTCCCTGTTATATACTGTATAATAGAGGCACTCGCTCTATGATCTACCTGTATGATATAACCTATACTATAGTAATACTGCCCTGTAATATAATGTATAATATAGTGATACTCCCTTATTATATAATCTATACTATAGTAATACTGCCCTGTAATATAATGTATAATATAGAGATACTCCCCTATGATATAATCTATACTAGTCTATAGTAATATAATAGAGATACTTCCCTATGATATAATCTATACTATAGTAATACCTCCCTGTAATATACTGTATAATAGAGGCATTCCCCTATGATATAATTGTTACTATAGTAATACCTCCCTGTAATATAATGAATAATATAGAGATACTCCTCTATGATATAATCTATACTATAGTAATACCTCCCTGTAATATACTGTATAATATAGTGATACTCCCTTATTATATAATCTATATTATAGTAATACCTTCCTGTAATATAAAGTATAATATAGAGGCAATCTGCTATGATATAATCTATACTATAGTAATACCTCCCTGTTATATACTGTATAATATAGAGGCACTCGCTCTATAATCTACTGATATACCTGTATGATATAATCTATACTATAGTAATACTGCCCTGTAATATAATGTATAATATAGTCATACTCCCTTATTATATAATCTATACTATAGCAATACCTCCCTGTAATATAATGTATAATATAGTGATACTTCCCTATGATATAATCTATACTAGTCTATAGTAATACCTCCCTGTAATATAATAGAGATACTTCCCTATGATATAATCTATACTATAGTAATACCTCCCTGTAATATACTGTATAATATAGAGGCATTCCCCTATGATATAATTGTTACTATAGTAATACCTCCCTGTAATATACTGTATAATATAGAGGCACTCCCCTATGATATAATCTATACTATAGTAATACCTCCCTGTAATATAATAGATACTCCCCTATGATATAATCTATACTATAGTAATGCCTCCCTGTAATATACTGTATAATATAGTGATACTACCCTATGATATAATCTATACTATAGTAATACCTCCCTGTAATATACTGTATAATATAGTGATGCTACCCTATGATATAATCTATACTATAGTAATACCTCCCTGTAATATACTGTATAATATAGAGGCACTCGCTCTATAATCTACTGATATCCCTGTATGATATAATCTATCCCGTCGCCACGCTCAGTCACACGTCACATAACCCGTTCTGGGGTTCGGTCCTGGGAAGGATTTTTACACCCGACGACTAATAACTGAACATCTAGTGGGATCCGCCTCCCTGGGCGCCGAACGCTTTGTTCCGTTGGATCCCTGCTGGATTATGATGGAGATGAAGCCTCAATATAATGGTTATTACACACAAGAAAGATCCTCATAAGAAAAAGAAGAGATTCCTCCTCATATTACAAGGCTCCATCATCAGAACACTAAATGAGGGAATTGCCATTTAAGCAATAAGGAGATGTAGTAATTGTCCTGCCTGTATGGCAGTGGTCCACAATCTGTCCTGAGACTACAACTCCCAGCATGGCTGCAGATAATGATTTAGCGACCCTATCACATCATAGTAAATAATCCAGGGGGCTGACATCTCTGCGCTATAAACATTACCAGGGGAAATCTGCTTCTATTTAGCGGTGATGTAGCGTGTGCGTGATGTGTTATGACATGTATGTAAATCTATGAGGTCACAGTGTGGGTCGGGGGGCGCCGTGCAGGGTGGTGTGGGTGCTGTGCAGCGCAGTGCATGTGATGAAGCCGATGGGCATCTGCATGCAGAACTCGGCACAAATCTAGATTAGGGAATTGCATTATGATCTATTACCTAACTGTAATGACTGGGAGGCAGAGGATTCGGGAATTGCACAGTATCTTCCCTGCAGAAACCAGACACTGCCACAAGCCCAGAGAGGAATATTTAGGGAGCTGCTCCGCCATTTCTAATGCAGTATTATTGTAATATGCCTGCAATAAACTCTCTGGTGGCGCCCCCTGCTGCTGTATTCATAGGTGGACACACATGCTCAGTAGCTTCCCTGCTCCCTTCCCCCGTCAGTGCAGGCGTAGTGATCTCACAGTGAAGGCACCTTTCATTCACCCCCATTTCAGGGCATTACAGGCCAGATGCATTCCTAGGGTGTTGTGCATACGTGAGGGACACATTTCTATGTGGTGAAGAACATGCAAAGAGGTATCGCCCAAGGAAGAGATCCATCTCGCCAGCGCCACCTCTTGGAAGCAGCTCCTGACGAGTTAAAATTCAACTTTCTGACAAGCTTTGGCATTTGACAAGGGAATATGTCCGGACCAGAAATCCCTCTGCTGTCAGATGTCTAGAGGTCCCCCTATATTCCCTTGTAAAGTCGTATTTTAACTCGTCGGGAGCCACTTCCGATAGGTGGCGCTGGCGAGATGGTTCTCTTCCTTGGGCGGTACATCTTTGCATATTTGATTCCCATGGCGCATTCACCTCCATACCCCGGAGAACTTCCAGTAAGACTCTTCAAGAAGATTCAGCACCCTGTCTATGTGGTGAAGGAAAGGGTTAACAAGAGCTAACTGCAAAGAGTCCCGATGCTTGATGAGCTACTGCCCACCCATAGAAAGGGAAGCGAGTCCTGCAAATAAGCAGAGGAGTAAAAACGTTGTCCATGTGTGGGAGAACCCCTTTAAGGATATGCTGGTTGTGTCACTTTGTAATCAGGCCCACAGGGAAGTTACTGCACTTTATTTACCCTCGAAGCAGAAAACGCTGCAGCTAAGGGTCAGTTCGCTTGATGCCGTCGATAGCAGTTTTTGCTGCAGATTGTGACAATCAAGTCAGAACAGGATCTGACTGCAGGGTGTGAATAATAATCTGGATAATTAGTGCTCTCATCTGGGGTGACTGGAGGTGCTGCCAGCAATGCCAGGGAGGCAGTGGGCATCACCGTCCAATCACCGGGATCTTTACAGAAGAATAATTTACATTGTAGCAAACACTGATGTAAACAAGTCAGAATGTAACAAAGTATCGAAAAACAAGTGATAAGAGACATTCCAGCGACCTCCACTGGGTGAACTCACACTCTGCAGATTTCTGTCTCACCACTGGGAATCCAGCAGGTACAACCCCATTCACATGTAGGCAACAGATCTTCCCATTACAGAAATC
Source organism: Bufo gargarizans (assembly GCF_014858855.1). Lineage (NCBI taxonomy): Eukaryota > Metazoa > Chordata > Amphibia > Anura > Bufonidae > Bufo > Bufo gargarizans. Next base: position 173,056 of record NW_025334526.1, read on the forward strand.
TGCCGTGTGTGAACACACTCTTGGAGGCCTTGGTTCACAGGCTGATTCATGATGGAGGAGAAGAATAGAAAAATCATTCTATACACAGAGAAGGGCATCCAGAAAAGATCCTGCGCCCTCCATGGTGGCCGCTATGTAAGCGAGCGGCGGTGAGGAGAGCCATGGATTACTATAGGGAGGGTGTGAGTGATGAGGACGGGGATCAGGAGCAAGAACTGTGGAGGAAACCTGCACTTCATCTCCACAGTGGATCACAGATTCACCTGCTCCACCGGAAGCTTAGACAATACTAAGATGAATTCACAGATGAACAGAACATTGTGTAACGTCATGTCTTATCTGTTCTGTACAATCTTGTATATGAAATAACTGTACTGTGTATCAGCGGGTGTTCTGGAGGACGGATCTGATGATCCACCACAGTATATAGTAACCACTGAGCCATCTAAATAACACGGTGCATGTGTCTAATTCTAAATGTATATATGTCTATATATCTATACATAGATGTGAGAGAGATAGATATGAAACAGATAGATAAATATGAGAAAGATAGATCGATAGATGATAGATATGACATAGAGAGATAGGAGATGGATAGATAATAGATAGATAGATGATAGATATGACATAGAGAGATAGGAGATAGATAGATATATAATAGATAGATAATAGATAGATAGATAGATGATAGATATGAAACAGATAGATATGAGAGAGATAGGAGATAGATAATAGATAGATAGATAGATAGATAATAGATAGATAGATAGATATGAGATAGATAGATAATAGATAGATATGAGATAGATAGATCGATAGATGATAGATATGACATAGAGAGATAGGAGATAGATAGATAGATAGATAACAGATAGATAATAGATAGATAATAGATAGATAGAAATGAGATAGATAATAGATAATAGATAGATAGATAGATAGATATGAGAGAGATAGATAGATAGATAGATAGATAGATATGAGATAGATAATAGATAATAGATAGATAGATAGATAGATAGATAGATAGATAGATAGATATGAGATAGATAGATATGAGATAGATGGTTTTCTAAGAATTTATTTCATTGTATTCTTACAGAATACACGCAGCCGTGAAGTGTGAGATCTTCTTTATCGTTACATTATATTACGCGGTATAATACACGGGGTAGCGGGTAACAGACAGTACATCTGATGTAAGACACAGATGGCGGGCGTCTCGGAGGAGTTTCCACTTTTCCTTCTAATTTTCCTCTCTTTATTATTGGGGGGAATAACTCTTTTTACACTGAAATGCAGACACGTGGGGTGTGGGTCTGACACTGGGGTACGTCTATGTGCCGGGCATCTACATGAGAATATATCAGAAAGAATACAGGACGGCCGAGAACATGAAACTAACGGCTGGACGGGCTCCTTTCAATGTGGCGCTACCCCCCGTCGATCTTCGAGCATCTACTGGTTGGCGGCGTCGCCCTGTGTTGATTTAATTATGATATCAAAGTGCATTTCGGGGTTATTAGATCTCTTTTTTATTACATGTACGTGGAGCGAGGCGGTGGTCTTCCTCATCAAATTGTGTCCTAGGTGGCAACTCCAAAAATAGGCCGAGCAGATGGGGGGCAGCGGTAATGAGACTGGGCACTGAAGGGTTAACGGCAGGGGTTTGATGAAAATCTCAGCTTTGCATTAAATAACATCACTTCCACATGAGCTGCTGCTAATGCGGTTATCCCGTGCGCCAGCCCTTCCGTCCCCGGCCGTCGCCCGCTAGCTCTGGCAGATTAGCGTCCTACCTGGCTCTCTGAGGAGCTGCCATCGTCCCCCAGAAGCTCGTTCCGCACTTCGTCACTGTAGGCGATCCGTGACCTTTTCTGCAAAACAAAACAAAAGGAGAGAAAAAAAAAAAAGTGTTAGGAAAAGAAATCTTGGAGTGAAATGTGAAGAGGAGCGGGGTGTTTCCGACCCTGGAGGGCCCCCTAATGGATGTCTATCGGATGCAATCTGAGAGATTGCGCCTGCTAGGAGCGGACTGATTCATGTCTGTCCAAAACCAGCGGGACGATTTGGTGCTACAGAAGGCCGTGCCATTCAAAGGTATGCCTGCCAGCAATGCAACTGTTGTTGGGGAGGCTGTTCAAAGCGCCGGCTCCGGCTTAACAGCTTCCCCTGGAATATTAACCTCACGCCTCACAAAAGAACGCTGCACTGTCCAGCCGGCCCGGTGCTGGGAGCGGCCGACCGGCAAGACTGTCATCTCAGAACACATTGCTGAAGATTCTGACAGTATTCCACAGCGACATGTAAAATAACTTCTCCGATACTTCTGCTGTCCTCCAGTCACAGCCAAAGCCGCAAAAACTGCACCACTCCTGATCACAGGTTGCTGCTGCTCTACCTCATTTATGTCAATGGACCTGAGCTGCAATGCCAGATACAGCCTACTTGGGGGCGCTGTTCAGCGAAAAAGGATTGGAGTAATAGGTCTACTAACGGATCCGGAAAAACATATTTCCGTTCGCTAGTGTGAAAGTACCCTTAAAGGCTACGTTTTGGAGGCAATTATTGTGTACTATTGCATTTTACTAATTTTTGCAAAAAAAATGATTTCCAATTGGCCTTTTTTTGTAACTGTGTGACTGGTACTATCACTTTCTGCTGGCCATCTAATAAACCTTATCTCTAAACTACTAAGAAGTCAAAAACACTTTTCTAAGACACATTCTTAAGATAAGAACTGAGCTTTGATGAATGTTATGTCAGAGAGCAGAGATAAGGAGCCCGTCAGCTCCCCAGATGACGGAAAAGATCCACAGGCTTCTGCTTCAGCATCTCAGCTCTGTACAGAAAAAGGATTCCATGTTGTTAATAAAGACCAATTGAAAAAATGATTTTTAGCTTCTCAAAATAAGTACAATAATAAAAAAAATTGCCCCCAAAGGGCTACATAGCCTTTAAGAGCAGTAAAGCCAGGGTAACATCCTATCAATCAGTGCCTCGTGCCTCAACCTGCTCCTGGATTGCTGCTTTCTTACTGAAGTATGATTGGATGATGCGCCTCCTGTGACTGGTTTCTTATGCCATTACACATTTACCTGCACACATTAAGGGGGAGAAGGGTATGTGAGCAGCAGAGTGATTTCTGCTCCCCCCCCCCCCCCCCCCCCCCCCCACTGTAAAATTACATACAGGGGGTGGCACCGTCACTGGAAAAGATCTCACCCCCATATAACAGACTGGAAATGTTGTGAAAGACACCCAGGGATTAACAGTCAGAAAAGTTTTGGGGAAGACGAATTGCATCATGTGACTTTGTTCTCTTGCTAAACCAAACAGTATAGAAGTAACCGACGCGACTTCAAGTGATTTACACATGATTGACTCCTGCAGTGCATCAAATCATGTCACTGGAATGCACCAAACGCAGCAGCTCTCCCCCCTAGCAGCAGCTCTCCCCCCCTAGCAGCAGCAGCTCTCCCCCTAGCAGCAGCAGCTCTCCCCCTAGCAGCAGCAGCACTCCCCCCCTAGCAGCAGCAGCAGCTCTCCCCCCCTAGCAGCAGCAGCAGCTCTCCCCCCCTAGCAGCAGCAGCAGCTCTCCCCCTAGCAGCAGCAGCAGCTCTCCCCCTAGCAGCAGCAGCAGCTCTCCCCCTAGCAGCAGCAGCTCTCCCCCTAGCAGCAGCAGCTCTCCCCCTAGCAGCAGCAGCAGCAGCTCTCCCCCTAGCAGCAGCAGCAGCTCTCCCCCTAGCAGCAGCAGCAGCTCTCCCCCCTAGCAGCAGCAGCAGCTCTCCCCCCCTAGCAGCAGCAGCAGCTCTCCCCCCCTAGCAGCAGCAGCAGCTCTCCCCCCCTAGCAGCAGCAGCAGCAGCTCCCCCCCCTAGCAGCAGCAGCAGCAGCTCCCCCCCCTAGCAGCAGCAGCAGCTCCCCCCCCTAGCAGCAGCAGCTCCCCCCCCCCCTAGCAGCAGCTCTCCCCCCCTAGCAGCAGCAGCAGCTCTCCCCCCCTAGCAGCAGCTCTCCCCCCCTAGCAGCAGCTCTCCCACCCTAGCTCTCCCCCCCTAGCAGCAGCTCTCCCCCCCTAGCAGCAGCAGCACTCCCCCCCTAGCAGCAGCAGCTCTCCCCCCCTAGCAGCAGCAGCAGCTCTCCCCCTAGCAGCAGCAGCAGCTCTCCCCCTAGCAGCAGCAGCAGCTCTCCCCCTAGCAGCAGCAGCAGCTCTCCCCCTAGCAGCAGCAGCTCTCCCCCTAGCAGCAGCAGCTCTCCCCCTAGCAGCAGCAGCAGCAGCTCTCCCCCTAGCAGCAGCAGCAGCAGCTCTCCCCCTAGCAGCAGCAGCTCTCCCCCTAGCAGCAGCAGCAGCTCTCCCCCTAGCAGCAGCAGCAGCTCTCCCCCTAGCAGCAGCAGCTCTCCCCCCCTAGCAGCAGCCCACAACTGACCAATTTTTCGTTAGATAATAGTTAATGAGCATTCGCATGAACGCTCATTAGTGATCATCTGGCAGTGTAATACTGCCGCCGATTGCCCGGAGCGAACACTTGATCATCGGACAATTCAAATCTTTTGACATGTTTAACAATTATCGTTTGCCGGCGGCAGATCGTGGTGCCTAATAATAATCTGCTGCCAGCAAACCACTAGACAGCATGGGGACGAGCGGTGGCCTAGTGATCACTCCTTCCCATGCTGCGGAGGAGATCGCTGCACGTTATAGCAGGCGATTGCTGGGAAGGAGCGCCTCACTCCCGATAATCGCCTGCCACATCGGGCTGTGTAATACTGGCTTATCGTAGGAAAACCTTCATCACTGCACAGTGCTAAGATCTGCAACTTTCAAATGTAATTTGTGTTTTAATCCCTTAACATAGTTAGTCCTCTGCTTGCTCCCAGTGAATAGAAACCATTGTTTACTTTCAGAGAATGAATCGCAGTCATACCACGATGACATAGCTGCTCTACAATAGTTATTAGAGATCTGTGCCTTAATGAGTTGTGAACCCGTGTGACATTACAGGACGGAGTTTCATCCCCCTGGAAATGAGCAATGAAAGTTTTCATTCACTGACAAAAAGCAAAGATCATGAAAACTGAGCAACTAATATGTGTTACCAAACAAGCACCAGAGTGCGTTATCTGTGGTGTTACATAGGACTGCAGGTACTTGGAGAGTTATTACAGCAGGGCTTATGACAAACACGGCACCGCTATCCCCGGAACTGATGGAAATAAGGATAAATTGATGAATTCTGTCTCAGGACTAATAATATGATGGTAAGGAATGAAAATTTGATAATATTTCTGTTAATAAAAAGGGATTTCTATCGGATTCCCTCGCACACACGTGTTACGTTCCTGCACGGCTAATTTAAAGGGACAATGGCGAGTTTTTCATGTGACGTTTCCTGCGGCCTATTTCTCACTAACTGCGCCAGGCGCGTCTATTAAAGGCTATAAAGCCCTTTAAACAGGCGGCGGAATCAGAGGCGCCTTTAATTATTCATTTCATCACGATGGGAGGCTAACACACCCGGCAGTACGCAAGAACATCATATGGAGATTGTTTTTGTTTTCTGCCTTTTCTCCAAAAAGCGAACAAATTGGCAGCGACTTCTCAATTATACGAATCCATTTCATTTTTTTTCTGTTTCTGGAACATGAAAGGAAAAGGAGAAATTACAGCGGCATTCCCGGGTCAATAAAAGGTAATCAGCCAGAGAGTCGTCCTCCACAATAAAGATAAGAGCTCTGCTGCAGAACATGAATGCGGCCTCCAGACGGAACCGGTACAGCCCCTAATACGGCCGGAGAGGTCTCGTCTGATGGGGCAGGAATTAAAGGGCCGATATCGGTCCAGAATGAGACAGACGCTGGGCACTGACAGGAGGAGAAACAGCTGGAAACATCAGGAACGCAGAGGAAATCACTGGGAGGAACGGCCGGGTGACGGGATGTGGGTGTGCGGGTGCATGTGTGGACAGAGGCCGACACGTCTGTGCAGGGTGTGTGGTATATATGAGGTTTATACACGTGCGCACGCATCTCCGGTAACATGCGTCCGGTAACGCAGACGGATATTTATCAGGGCGTACAGTGCACGTGTCTGCCGGTGGGTTACATACAAATACTTCACACACGTCTCACACAACATATGTACATAATATATATTAGGTGATATATAATACAGTGTATAAAGTATATAATAATGTATATACAGTGTATATAATGTACAGTATATAATGTAACACATAATGCATATACCGCACCTTATATAATGTATATAACGCTCCATATATAAAGTATATAACGCACCGTATATGATGTATATAACGCACCGGATATAATGTATATAACGCCCCGTATATAATGTATATAACGCACCATATATAATGTATATAACGCCCCGTATATGATGTATATAACGCACCGTATATAATGCACCGTATATAATGTATATAATGCTCCGTATATGATGTATATAACGCCCCGTATATAATGTATATAACGCACCATATATAATGCACCGTATATGATGTATATAATGCTCCGTATATGATGTATATAACGCCCCGTATATAATGTATATAACGCAATGTTTATAACGCACCGTATATAATGTATATAACGCCCCGTATATGATGTATATAACGCACCATATATAATGTATACAACGCACCGTATATGATGTATATAACGCACCGTATATAATGTATACAACGCCCCGTATATAATGTATATAACGCCCCGTATATAATGTATATAACGCTGCGTATATAATGTATATAACGCACCGTATATAATGTATATAACGCCGCGTATATAATGTATATAACGCCCCGTATATGATGTATATAACGCACCGTATATGATGTATACAACGCACCGTATATGATGTATACAACGCCCCGTATATGATGTATATAACGCCCCGTATATGATGTATACAACGCACCGTATATGATGTATACAACGCACCGTATATGATGTATATAACGCACCGTATATGATGTATATAACGCACCGTATATAATGTATACAACGCCCCGTATATAATGTATATAACGCCCCGTATATAATGTATATAACGCTGCGTATATAATGTATATAACGCACCGTATATAATGTATATAACGCCGCGTATATAATGTATATAACGCCCCGTATATGATGTATATAACGCACCGTATATGATGTATATAACGCACCGTATATGATGTATATAACGCACCGTATATGATGTATATAACGCACCGTATATAATGTATACAACGCCCCGTATATAATGTATATAACGCCCCGTATATAATGTATATAACGCACCGTATATAATGTATATAACGCACCGTATATGATGTATACAACGCACCGTATATGATGTATACAACGCACCGTATATGATGTATACAACGCACCGTATATGATGTATATAACGCACCGTATATGATGTATATAACGCACCGTATATGATGTATATAACGCACCGTATATAATGTATACAACGCCCCGTATATAATGTATATAACGCCCCGTATATAATGTATATAACGCACCGTATATAATGTATATAACGCACCGTATATAATGTATATAATGCTGCGTATATAATGTATATAACGCACCATATATAATGTATATAATGCTCCGTATATGATGTATATAACGCCCCGTATATAATGTATATAACGCACCGTGTATAATGTATATAACGCACCATATATAATGTATATAACGCACCATATATAATGTATATAACGCACTGTATATAATGTATATAACGCCCCGTATATAATGTATATAACGCACCGTGTATAATGTATATAATGCTCCGTATATGATGTATATAACGCCCCGTATATAATGTATATAACGCACCATATATAATGTATATAACGCACCATATATAATGTATATAACGCACTGTATATAATGTATATAATGCTCCGTATATGATGTATATAATGCTCCGTATATAATGCACCGTACATAATGTATATAATGCTCTGTATATGATGCAGAATGTATATAATACACTGTATATAACGCACTGTAGGCTACCTCACCGCTCTCTTCCTGTGCAGCTATTACTTTCACACCATTTTCTAGACATCAGGAAGATAATAAAATATCAACACAACCAAAACTAGAGACCGAACGGGACTACACTTACATCATACACTACTATATATTATACACTTACATCACACACTACTATATATTATACACTTACATCACACACTACTATATATTATATACTATTACATCATACGCTGCTATATATTATATACTATTACATCATACGCTACTATATATTATATACTATTACATCATACACTACTATAAATTCTACACTATTACATCATACACTACTATATATTATATACTATTACATCATACACTACTATATATTATATACTATTACATCATACACTACTATATATTATATACTATTACATCATACACTACTATATATTCTACACTATTACATCATACACTACTATATATTATATACTATTACATCATCACACTACTATATATTATATACTATTACATCATACACTACTATATATTCTACACTATTACATCATACACTACTATATATTCTACACTATTACATCATACACTACTATATATTATATACTATTACATCATACACTACTATATATTATATACTATTACATCATACACTACTATATATTCTACACTATTACATCATACACTACTATATATTATATACTATTACATCATACACTACTATATATTCTACACTATTACATCATACACTACTATTCTGAGCAGCAGCTAATATCCAGAGTACCCGCCATGGGCAGCACGGACAGCAGCTAGACGGGCCCGGAGTGACTCCATAAGGTCCTGGTAGGTTGTCGCAGGTCTCTGGATCCAGGCTGACTGCAGAGCATCTCACAGCTAGTGGAGGAGGAGTGGGGGGATCCATAAAGCGAGCAGGACCATCAAGGTGATCCCACAGATGATCAATTGGGTTCAAATCGGGGAAATTAGAGGTCAGGGTAGCACTTGGAAGTCTAGGTCCTGTTCTTCCAACCAATGTCGGACATTTCTAGCCGTGTGACATGTTGCATTGTCTTCCTAGAAGATCCCATCCGCCCCGGGAGACAATCAGCAAGTATGGATCATGATGTACGTGATCTGCAAAGATGTATTTATACCGATTGAGAGTGCCTTCCACATGGATGAGTGGCCTAGGGAATGCCAGGAAAACCTTCCCCCGACCATAACAGCGCCACCGCCAGCTTGGGTTCTTTGGTGTTTCTCTGATACCGCAATAAAAACTGAAGCCCTTTCTGCCGATGCAGCTTTGTTATCAGAGGCGCAGTGACCGTCCGTCTGCTCCGGAGCCCCATATGCAGTTGTTGTGTTAGACACCTGTCTGGTGCCCCCTGGTTCATGTTGGTGATGAGCTGCTCCACTGTAGAGCGTCAGTCCGCCCTCGCGCACCTTCATAGCGTATGTGCCATTTGTCCACTCAAGATACTTTCACCACAGCAGCACGAGAACAGTTCATAACATGCGCAGTGTCAGAAATACCAATAATCATCCCATCCTACAACTCTGATAAATCTCCCCAGCAATGAGGATATGTGTGCAGACAGCCTATCACACCTTATATACCCACCGAGGAATATGTGTAAAGACAGCCTATCACACATCTTATATACCCACCGAGGGATATGTGTGCAGACAGCCTGTCACACCTTATATACCCACCGAGGGATATGTGTGCAGACAGCCTATCACACACCTTATATACCCACCGAGGGATATGTGTGCAGACAGCCTATCACACACCTTATATACCCACCGAGGGATATGTGTGCAGACAGCCTATCACACATCTTATATACCCACCGAGGGATATGTGTGCAGACAGCCTATCACACATCTTATATACCCACCGAGGGATATGTGTGCAGACAGCCTATCACGCATCTTATATACCCACCGAGGGATATGTGTGCAGACAGCCTATCACACATCTTATATACCCACCGAGGGATATGTGTGCAGACAGCCTATCACACACCTTATATACCCACCGAGGGATATGTGTGCAGACAGCCTATCACACCTTATATACCCACCGAGGGATATGTGTGCAGACAGCCTATCACACACCTTATATACCCACCGAGGGATATGTGTGCAGACAGCCTATCACACACCTTATATACCCACCGAGGGATATGTGTGCAGACAGCCTATCACACACCTTATATACCCACCGAGGGATATGTGTGCAGACAGCCTATCACACACCTTATATACCCACCGAGGGATATGTGTGCAGACAGCCTATCACACACCTTATATACCCACCGAGGGATATGTGTGCAGACAGCCTATCACACACCTTATATACCCACCGAGGGATATGTGTGCAGACAGCCTATCACACATCTTATATACCCACCGAGGGATATGTGTGCAGACAGCCTATCACACATCTTATATACCCACCGAGGGATATGTGTGCAGACAGCCTATCACACACCTTATATACCCACCGAGGGATATGTGTGCAGACAGCCTATCACACCTTATATACCCACCGAGGGATATGTGTGCAGACAGCCCATCACACCTTATATACCCACCGAGGGATATGTGTGCAGACAGCCTATCACACCTTATATACCCACCGAGGGATATGTGTGCAGACAGCCTATCACACCTTATATACTCACGAGGGATGTGTGTGCAGACAGGCTATCACACCTTATATACCCACCGAGGGATATGTGTGCAGACAGCCTATCACACCTTATATACCCACCGAGGGATATGTGTGCAGACAGCCTATCACACACCTTATATACCCACCGAGGGATATGTGTGCAGACAGCCTATCACACCTTATATACCCACCGAGGGATAAGTGTGCAGACAGCCTATCACACCTTATATACCCAGCGAGGGATATGTGTGCAGACAGCCTATCACACACCTTATATACCCACGAGGGATATGTGTGCAGACAGCCTATCACACACCTTATATACCCACCAAGCCAGCTCACCACATGGCTTCCTTCATGAGCTACACGCTGCTGATCTCGAAAGTAGGAAGTGGGCAGAATAATGGGACTCAATTGTGTATATGCCATTAAAATCAAATGATGGCGCAAATGGCGGCTAGGGATGAGCGAATTGACTTCAGATGAAACATCCAAAGTCGACCCGCATAAAACTTTGTTCTAATACTGTATTGGCCCAGATGAGCCGAAGTTATTGCTTTGTGAAGTCTCGCAAGACTTTGTGCAATAACTTCATAAATTAATTTGTACTGTAACTAAAAAAAAATAAAAAATCGGAACACGGGTTCGGTTCCAAGGTACTACTTGGAACTGAACCCGAGTTCGGGAAATGTTTTTTTACAGTACAAATTAATTTATGAAGTGATTCCTGCTCCATACAGTATTAGAACGAAGTCTTATGCGAATCGACTTCGGATGTTTTATCCAAAGTCGATTCGCCCATCCCTAATGGCGGCAAATGCAAGTGACCAAAAGCAGCAAACGTCAGAGACCGTAGGGACAGAACTTTCAGCTCCTTCATACTCTGTTGTGAGGCTTGAGGTGCAGAGATTAGATTGGTGGCCCCAATGGTGAGAAGATTGAGGTTCTAATTTTTGCACAGCGCTGCTAAACACGTTGGTGCTACAGACGGCGCACATTCACCTGCGATACACGGCAGGGGATTAACTCACATTTCAATACGGGAGAACGTCTACATGTTGGATGCCTTTAGATTTCAATGCATTGGGATAAACGACATTTGAATCGAATGGTCAGAAACACGTCAATTCGCTCCACATAATTGTGGAAAATGTGAAAGCAGCGACTTCCGCACACAATGCCGTACGTTGCGCTACCTGATATTACTGGCGATATATACGGGCTGTGCCCTTGATATGAACAATCAATCAGGATCGGCGGCCACACAATGAGCCACGAGCTGCCGCCTGCCTTTATGTTATAGACACAAGGTCAGAACTAATGTGCATTTCAACGACTCCAGAGGAAGAATACGACCTAAAGCCTCTCAGCCCCATCATCTCTCATTCCACAGGTAAAAAATACGCTTTTTGTGAGGATCCGTGGAGCCCCCAACCTGCTCAATTTTGCTAATCAAACTCGCTGACAGCCCAAACAACCCATCTAACGCGGATAATTAAGAGAAACTGCGGAGGAGGGGGCGGCGGGAGGTGGGGGGCTGTAAGAAGCACCCGAGGTTCCCGCTTCATAACTATCAGCTGTAGATAAATCTGTACTTAGACCAAAATGCAAAGGCTGATGATTTCTGCTGGAGAGAAAATGTCACAGAAGCAGGAGCAGCTTGAAGGAGCTCGATTCATAATGCATTTTATAAATAGTTAATGTCTCCCATACATAAGCCGGGCTGCAAATCAAAAAATTGTCAACATTTTTAGTCCTAGTTGTCAGTTTTTGCTGTCGACTGGAGCTTTGTGTGCGTTTCTGAAGCCGGGAGGAGGCTTGTAATTCCAGGCATTTTCTCTATATAGCTTTAAGAGCTTCTTCAGCCAACTTTCTTCCCCCCGCTAAGACTGTGGCAGATGTGACGGAAGGGGGAGAAAAGTTTTCTGTTTCCTTGTTAAGACTTTATTTTTATGTTTCTTCCTAGCAGAGTAGGTGGTGTATAGGAGGGGAGGTCTGAGCGGGGGAGACAGCCCCTTCTAATGTCAAGTGGCCGCCGACACTAGGAGGGCGCTCACCTTCACTCACTAAAAACAGGAAAGCGATATTCGTGCCAGCGACGTGCTGAATGCAGAAACGGTAAAGTACTGCAGAGCTGTGTGCGCAGGGAGAACATGCAGAACAGCAATGTAGTGTGTGCAGCGATAAAAGTGTGTAAGACCTGCAGTGTTGGGAAAATATGCAGTGTTGGGAAAATATGCATCATTGGGAAAACGGGCAGCGCTGGGGGAAAACGGGCAGCGCTGGGGGAAAACGGGCAGCGCTGGGGAGAAACGGGCAGCGCTGGGGGAAAACGGGCAGCGCTGGGGGAAAACGGGCAGCGCTGGGGGAAAACGGGCAGCGCTGGGGGAAAACGGGCAGCGCTGGGGGAAAACGGGCAGCGCTGGGGGAAAACGGGCAGCGCTGGGGGAAAACGGGCAGCGCTGGGGGAAAACGGGCAGCGCTGGGGGAAACGTGCAGCGCTGGGGGAAAACGTGCAGCGCTGAAGAAAAACGTGCAGCGCTGAAGAAAAACGTGCAGCGCTGAAGAAAAACGTGCAGCACTGGGGAAAAACGTGCAGCGCTGGAGAAATGCACAACCCTGGAGAAATGCGCAGCGCTGGAGAAATGCGCAGCAGGAGGAAATGTGCAGCGCAGGGGAGTAGATTAGATTTACTATGGCAACTTCATCACCACCGGCCCTACGTGCATTGACAATAACCGAGGCAGCCATACTTGTCGCATAGATGTGACCCTCTCCTGAATTACCCACTGCTATTGGGGGGTTATTTTTCCCTCCTAATTCCAGATTTTTTTGCAGTTATATTTTTGGCTATCGCTTGTTGGGCGCCGGGGTTGCCTTCCCTTTAACGTTCGCTATGATATAAATAGTCCTGACACCAGGCTTTATCTGTGCCGCCATCACTGTGTACTCTGGCTATGGAGACGGCCATGTTATGCCTCATTCAAACGTCACTGATTCACGGACGTGTGCTGTACGTGTTCTCCATGGACGGCACACGTCCCTATGCATTATAATGTGTATATTCATACAGCCGTGTTTTAGCACGGTCCGTGGGTCTGCGGTTTTAGCACGAAAGCCTGCTCTTTTTTTCTCTGTGTTCATGGGTCCACCATGCCCATTACAGTCTATGGGTCTGTGAAAACCGCGGATGCAACACGGATGCCATCTGTGTTTTACAGACCATTAGGAGGAGACGCTATGAAAATTAACTTGCAGCCTAGCAGTGTCCGTGAAAAAACGGACACACAGACCAAACACGGATCCTTCACAGACATCTTCACGGATGAATCGCTGACCATCACGGACTATTTTACACTGTATTCTATCCATTCGCTCCGGTGATCGTCCATGTCCCACCTGTATGGGGTGGAGGTGCAGTTCATGGGCCTGGCGTATCTCATATATACGTGACACGCTATAAGCTCTCCATACCCTATATAATCTGCGGTGGGTGTTGAATGCCCCTTCGGTGCCACCACGTGAGAAATGAAGTATTGCACAATGTCCACTGAAATCAACAGACTGTCTGTATAGGGTAAGGACACACTGGGTCCTCCTGTAGGACCCTCTTTCCTGCAGCTAATAAGTGAGGGTCCTGAATGGAAGACACTGGTCAATTAACTCAGAATTCCCCAAAACGATACTGAAAATGAGTTTTAATAACCAGAAGAGCCCCTTTATTTGCACAGAGCTGGGTGCTCCGCCACATCTCTGCCCAGCTTGAATATGCTAATTCTCCTTACCTTTTCATAACCAGTTCCAGCCGCCATCTGTCAGACGCCGTCCCTTATAATACAGCCTTAGGCTACATTCACACGTCAGTATTTTTCTATATCCAGAATTTCGGTCCGTTTTTTGCGGATCCGTTGTTCCTGAAAATGTTTCCGTATGTCATCCGTTTTTTGCGGATCCGCAAAAAAACGGAAACATGTATAAATTTCAGAAAGCAAATAAAGTTGTTTGGATTTCTTTGAAAAAAAAAATGAAAAAAAAAAAGTGAATAAGTGATTTCTGTGGGCAGGATTTAATTTCCAGGAACGGATTCCGCATAAAACGGATGACATACGTAATGACATACGAATGTCATCAGTTTTTTTGCGGAACCATTGACTTTGTATTGTACCAGGATCCGATTTTTGCGGAAAAGAATAGGACAAGTTTTATATTTAATCGGACATGCGGAACGGAACAACGGAAACGGACAGCACACATTGTGTCGTCCGATTTTTTCCAGGACCCATTGAAAATGAATGGGTCCAGAACTGGTCCTGATCTGTTCCGCAAAAAACGGAACAGATCAGGAAAGAAACAACGGACGTGTGAATGGACCCTTAAAGTGATGGCGAGTCAAAATCATCACAACTACAAAAAGCAAAGGAAAAGTGCAGAAAACTGCAGAAACTGCGTCTGAACAGGCGAGGACTCTGATCATGAAATGTGTCACAAGAGCAATTTGGCGATGACACGCTGCCCCCAGTGGCCACCGGAGAGATGACAACTGGCATCTGCACTGGTTGTATGACTGCGTGATAACTTATAACAAAGGATCTCACCGCTTGTTAACACATTTTTTATTTTTTTTTATTAATCCGCCGGCGCTCTCGATGGTACAGTAACTCAGGTGCTGATAACTCGGGAGATACGGACGGGGCAGGTGCCCAATATTTCTCTGATTAAAATGTAATTAACTTGTTAACCCCGCTCTGAAGAAATGTCTTGCCATTTAATTGAGTTTCAATGATCTCCCTCAAAAGCTTGATTTACTCTCAAAAAGCGAGGGCCGACATCCAATCCTGATGGTTAATTAACTGCAGAGGGGGCCGCGACGAGAAGGAGAAACACACAAAACAATACGGACGGCGAAAAGTTACCGCAGGCGAAGAGATGCCTCGACTTCAGAAGTGTGACAGTAACCCTTTAGTGCCCGGGGCCAAATCGATACCTGCACCTTCCCAGGGTTAGGGTCTAGTTAGGGGAGGCATTCCCTGTATATGCCTCCGTCACTCATACTGTGCTTCCATGCCTAAAAGGGGCCAAAATGGAGGCTCTTTTGGCCTGTTAGATAGATGGGGGCTTACAGGTTCATTGTAATGAATAATCTGGGGGCTGTCCCGCCTTACTGCTGAGTGGGCGGGCTCTTACTGCAGTGCTCTGAGCCAATCAGATGTTTAACCTGGCGTCTCTTCCCTCCCACAGTGTCTCTGAATGAGAAGCTGCAGCTTCATCCCCCTCCTCTCCCTCTAACATTCACTGCATTACACCAGATGACTGAACGTTTCAGCAGCAGAGAAAGAGGAGCGACAAGATGCTGGAAGGTGGGGAAGTAAGTTTCATAAACGCACGTGTACAGCCGAGTGATGCAAAACCAAGTATAACGGACTTTATACCGGAACAGTCTAGGAATGCCTCGGCTTTCACAGACATAGTTCTTCACATGGTCGGCTCAGCTATACGGCCACCACTAGAGGGACAGTCTATTCACCTCCTACCAGGCATTGGACTCACTTACATACATGTAGACAATATAATGATGACAGAACTGCGAGGGTACTGACCCTACACCAAGAGGAACTGGTACGAGCAGTGGGAGCCAACCAAACGGTCTGACTTTGGGCACTATCCAGGAAATCCCCTGTTAAAGGGAACCTGTCACCAGGATTTTTTGTATAAAGCTGAGGACATGGGTTGCTAGATGGCCGCTAGCACATCCGCAATACCCAGTCCCCATAGCTCTGTGTGCTTTTATTGTGTAAAAAAAACGATTTGATACATATGCAAATTAACCTGAGATGAGTCCTGTCCCCGACTCCTCTCACGGTAATTTGCATATGGATCAAATAGTTTTTATTACACGATAAAAGCACACAGAGCTATGGGGACTGGGTATTGCGGATGTGCTAGCGGTGATCTAGCAATCCGTGTTCTCAGCTCTATACCCAAAATCCAGGTGACCGGTTCCCTTTAATGACCCTTTAACCCCTTTACAGGTAACTGGTCTTTGCTGTTAAGAACCACCTGGTGTAGTTGGCAACTGACCCACTGGAGTCAGAGACAAAGAAGCAGAGCACCAAAGGGTCAGGCAATACTTATAGTCAGGAAACAGGCAAAGGTCAGGGCTGGCAGCATTTCTGCAATTCCGCAAAACATGTCTGAAGTCAGGGCAGGTGGGTCAGTACAAAAAAAGGCTATAGTCAGCGGAGGGTCAGAGTCATATAAACAGGCAGAGGTCGGTGCAGAGAACAGAAAAACACATCTAAACTGGTCCCTGGAACTAGAGAACCAAAAACTCAGGTACCTTCCCCACTGAGCAAGGCTGGTGAAAATAGGCGCGCTGACAGGCCTTAAACTTTTAATTAAGTTTTTGGTAAAATGTCCCTAATAATACCTTTTTGTAATATACTTTATTAATGCATTTGGTATTTTAATAGAGATATCCCCCCCCCCCCCCCCCAAAGCGCACCTTCCCCTGTGCACTTCTCAGCGGTGTACGGAGTAGGGGCTCTACAGTTTATCAATGGGGCCGCAGCTCATGGAGTACGGGCAGGAGCACACATTGCCTGTCCCCTGCCTGTACCCCCTGGAGGTTTACTAAATCCTGGCATAGCACATGTGCCTGCTTCACTAAGCTAATATCTGACATGCAGGACTCATAGCTTAGTGAAGCAGGCAGGCAGGAGCCGCTCCGCTAATCCTTGCAGGGCACCCATGTGCTATGCTGGCATTTAGTAAACCTCGGGGGGCTCCTGCCCGTACTCCATGAGCTGCGGCCCCTTTGATAGAGCTGTGGATGGACAGCGGAGGCCGAGCACGACCAGACTGCCAGCACAGGAGGCAGAGACGGGTAAGTGACAAGGTGCCGGTGCCCGCCCAAGAGAGTGGCGGGCAAAGGCCACCACTGCAAAGGGAACACAAACTTGGGAGAGATTAAAGTGGTATTTCGGTCTTGGGCATTTATGGTATATCGACAGGTTGTGCCCTAAAAAGGTTTTCCAAGACCTTATCTTGGAAAACTGGTCGAGACCCGGGACCCCCGCCGATCCGCTGATTGAAAAGGCATCAACATCCCTGTGAGCGCCGCTGCCTTCTCCCTCCTCACCAAGCACAGCGCCGTACATAATGGCTGTTCGGCTTGTGCGAATCAACCTTCAGATCATAGATCCGAAGTCGATTTGTTCAATAACTGCGTTGTTAATGCTGTTTCCGTACAGCATTAAAATGTATTGGCTGCGTGGAGCCAAACTTCTTCAGACTTCGGTGAATAACTAAGAGAAGGCCACAGCATTAGGGCTCATGCACACAACCGTATGCCCTCCGAGACATACGGTCCATGAGCGGGAGCACAATTGCGGCACAATGCGCAGGTTACTATGATGCTTGGGCCGCCCGCGGGACTATTGTCCTGCACTCATAAGATCATGAGTGCAGGACAATAGTCCCACGGGCCGCCCGATGCGCATGATGTATGCCGCTCCGGGACATATGGCCCGCTCACAGAGCGTATGTTTCGGAGGGAATACGGTTGTGTGCATGAGACCTTAGTGCGAGCGCAGGTTCCTTCTCAAACAGCTGATCGGTGGGGATAGGTCATCGCCTGGTGCCTTCTCAGACAGCTGATCCTCAGGATAGTCCATCATCAGAGGCCTCGAGATAGGCGCAGAGATGGTGGAAAACGTGCGACGTGCAGAACGGACAAGGAAAAGAGCGCAGCAGGCTGACAGGGATGAGCACCGCGCTGCGTACCAAAAATCTGCTTGGATAAAGATGTTTAAAACTGGAATGAAACAGACAACATCACTTACCAATCCCAAAGCCAAAGTCCCCACTTTAGGTCTATTCACTAAAAGCAATGAAAACTGTGAATGTCCCCTTAAAAAAATAAAATTGTGCGTTGGGTCCTATGCACAGAATGTAAAATAAAGCAAAAGGCCCAGGCCTCAGCCACGACACGGGCGAGGAGAATTACTGGGAGCCTGTGAATTAACGAGCCCGCTGCGCGGATTGTGCATTGCTTCGTGGTGGATTCCTCTGAGCAGCGCCTATTAATCTGTGCCGCTAACAAAGAAGCGAATTCTGAGCGCAGGCGTTTAATTCAGCAGCCGACAACATGGCGAAGCGATTGTGCAAATTGCTCCGTCTGGGAATTAGACACAATGTTATCACTGCAAATATATATACACAATGCTTCCTCGTGTGAGCGGCGACTGATCGGCCGCTCTACCGGGGGGACGAGTCCTGACACCCGGCAGGTGCTAAATTACCGCAGACACAGCACAAACAAACAAAGTTTGCATATTTATTGCAGAATGAAAAAATCTGCCAAACAGATCGACAATCGGCCCCAAAACGGTGGCATTTGTCAGAGCGCGTTATCTCCTCCTCCCATTTAATTACACATCTCCCGTCCAAAGAGATGCACACAGCAGCCAACAGCGCGAAGACGCTCGCCGCCCGCGTCAAAACAAAGGACTGTACAGATAAACAAGACGAAGACGTTCCAGCTGGACTCTGCGCGGGAACCGCTACCACGGAGCAACCAATCAGCCGACAGCAACTACAATGACGTTTCTCTAAAATTCCAAATGACGGTGAAAAGACACATTAATAAAGAGAGCACATACTATATATATATATATATATATATATATACACACCATGCCGGTATAACCTGGGCATCTCCTGTATATAATTATATATGTACAGCTGGTATAACCTGGGCATCTCCTGTATATAATTATATATGTACAGCTGGTATAAGTTATACATCTTCTTGTATACAGTGATATGGACCATGCTGGTATAACCTGGGCATCTCCTGTATATAATTATACATGTACAGCTGGTATAACCTGGGTATCTCCTGTATATAATTATATATGTACAGCTGGTATAAGTTATACATCTTCTTGTATACAGTGATATGGACCATGCTGGTATAACCTGGGCATCTCCTGTATATAATTATACATGTACAGCTGGTATAAGTTATACATCTTCTTGTATACAGTGATATGGAGCATGCTGGTATAACCTGGGTATCTCCTGTATATAATTATATATGTACAGCTGGTATAAGTTATACATCTTCTTGTATATAGTGATATGGAGCATGCTGGTATAACCTGGGTATCTCCTGTATATAATTATATATGTACAGCTGGTATAAGTTATACATCTTCTTGTATACAGTGATATGGACCATGCTGGTATAACCTGGGCATCTCCTGTATATAATTATACATGTACAGCTGGTATAAGTTATACATCTTCTTGTATACAGTGATATGGAGCATGCTGGTATAACCTGGGTATCTCCTGTATATAATTATATATGTACAGCTGGTATAACCTGGGCATCTCCTGTATATAATTATATATGTGCAGCTGGTATAAGTTATACATCTTCTTGTATATAGTGATATGGAGCATGCTGGTATAACCTGGGCATCTCCTGTATATAATTATATATGTACAGCTGGTATAACCTGGGCATCTCCTGTATATAATTATATATGTACAGCTGGTATAAGTTATACATCTTCTTGTATACAGTGATATGGAGCATGCTGGTATAACCTGGGCATCTCCTGTATATAATTATATATGTACAGCTGGTATAACCTGGGCATCTCCTGTATATAATTATATATGTGCAGCTGGTATAAGTTATACATCTTCTTGTATATAGTGATATGGAGCATGCTGGTATAACCTGGGCATCTCCTGTATATAATTATATATGTACAGCTGGTATAAGTTATACATCTTCTTGTATATAGTGATATGGACCATGCTGGTATAACCTGGGTATCTCCTGTATATAATTATATATGTACAGCTGGTATAAGTTATACATCTTCTTGTATATAGTGATATGGACCATGCTGGTATAACCTGGGTATCTCCTGTATATAATTATATATGTACAGCTGGTATAAGTTATACATCTTCTTGTATATAGTGATATGGACCATGCTGGTATAACCTGGGCATCTCCTGTATATAATTATATATCTACAGCTGGTATAAGTTATACATCTTCTTGTATATAGTGATATGGAGCATGCTGGTATAACCTGGGCATCTCCTGTATATCATTATATATGTACAGCTGGTATAAGTTATACATCTCCTGGTATATAATGATATGGAGCATGCTGGTATAACCTGGGCATCTCCTGTGTATAATTATATATGTACAGCTGGTATAAGTTATACATCTTCTTGTATATAGTGATATGGAGCATGCTGGTATAACCTAGGTATCTCCTGTATATAATTATATATGTGCAGCTGGTATAAGTTATACGTCTTCTTGTATATAGTGATATGGAGCATGCTGGTATAACCTGGGCATCTCCTGTATATAATTATATATGTACAGCTGGTATAACCTGGGCATCTCCTGTATATAATTATATATGTACAGCTGGTATAAGTTATACATCTTTTTGTATATAGTGATATATGGACCATGCTGGTATAACCTGGGTATCTCCTGTATATAATTATATATGTACATCTGGTATAAGTTATACATCTCCTTGTATATAGTGATATGGAGCATGCTGGTATAACCTGGGCATCTCCTGTATATAATTATATATGTACAGCTGGTATAAGTTATACATCTTCTTGTATATAGTGATATATGGACCATGCTGGTATAACCTGGGCATCTCCTGTGTATAATTATATATGTACAGCTGGTATAAGTTATACATCTTCTTGTATATAGTGATATGGAGCATGCTGGTATAACCTAGGTATCTCCTGTATATAATTATATATGTGCAGCTGGTATAAGTTATACGTCTTCTTGTATATAGTGATATGGAGCATGCTGGTATAACCTGGGCATCTCCTGTATATAATTATATATGTACAGCTGGTATAACCTGGGCATCTCCTGTATATAATTATATATGTACAGCTGGTATAACCTGGGTATCTCCTGTATATAATTATATATGTACATCTGGTATAAGTTATACATCTCCTTGTATATAGTGATATGGACCATGCTGGTATAACCTGGGCATCTCCTGTATATAATTATATATGTACAGCTGGTATAACCTGGGCATCTCCTGTATATAATGATATATGTGCAGCTGGTATAAGTTATACATCTTCTGTATATAGTGATATGGACCATGCTGGTATAACCTGGGCATCTCCTGTATATAATTATATATGTACAGCTGGTATAACCTGGGCATCTCCTGTATATAATTATATATGTACAGCTGGTATAAGTTACACATCTTCTTGTATAGCGTTCCGCTATGGGTGGAGTATCAAGAGATGAACATTTACGGGGAGAATAACGGATTCACAAGTTGCATCTGGAGCAGAACTGATGACGAGAAATCGATGAGTAAAACAATTAGTAAAACAAACGTCAGAAAGGTAAATCCGGAGGGAACGCGGAGCGGCGCCCCCTGCTGAGACGTCAGGCCGGCCTGCCCCCCGCACTCAGTGACTTAATTCTGAATTATAATGTCTGTGATCTGTAATGAAGGTAATTAGCAGCCACTATACTCCCAGGGCTGGCGCACCTCCCCGGCTGCCATTACCGTCGCCGCGGACATTAAACACTCCGTATAGGATGGAAATTACCGGATCCTTTGAAGTCGCCGTGCTGGTAATATATATTTAATATACCTTTAAGATCCCTGTCATCCTCCTGATGCCGACATTACACAGACAAGCGCAGAACACAAAGCGGTTTGGTTTTACATGTTTCCGAGACAAAAGTTTCCGCCCATGAAAGATGTTTAGTAAAAAGGTGCGAAAAAGGTTTTTATTATAATAGAGAGGGAGAGAAAAAGCAGACGTAAGGGGCAACGCTCCTCCTGCCAGAACCCCCCATAAATGATGAAATATAATAATCTATAGCAGGGGGGCACGGCGGTCTCAGGTGGCAGAGGTCCAATATGGTCACCCACATGGGTCACTGGTATCCAGAGCTCACCCTGAGACCAGATCAGCCGCCTGACGAGACTGCAGTACCAGGCACAGCCACTTCCATCAGTATGGCGCTGTGCCTGATAATGAAGGCAGTGCCTTCACTGATTGGTGGGGTCGTCAGGAGTCAGATCCCAACAGATCGGATAATGATGTTTGCCCCAAGGATAGTCCTTCAATATAGTCCCCAAAAAATCTGTAAAACCTAAATAAACCCTAAAGTCTTAAGAGGAGCCGTCAGCTCTTCTGTCTATTATAGTAAATACGTGTATTGTCAATGAAATCATTCTGGAGCAGCTTTTCTTAGAACCCTACAATGTGCTGTTCCTCCATCACTCCTCCTGGAAATATATATTTCCTCAGGCCTCATGCACGCGGCCGTTGTGTGGGTCCGCATCCAAGCCGCAGTTTTTGCGGGTCGGATGCGGACCCATTCACTTTAACGGGGCCGCAAAAAATGCGGACAGCACTCCATGTGCTGTCCGCATCCGCTGCTCCATTCCGTGGTCCGCAAAAAAAATATTTTGCGGACAAGAATAGGCAGTAATATCAATGGCTGTCCGTGCCGTTCCGTAAATTGTGGAGCGCCATCCGTGTTTTGCGGACCACAAAACACACAACGGTCGTGTGTATGAGGCTTTAGGCTAGTTTCACATCACCGGCATTGTGATCCGGCACCCAGTTTCGGCCAGACACAAACCGCAGCATGCAGCATTTCTGCCGGATCGGCGCAGTTAATGGGCTCGGCCGGCATTCCGGTTGCACCCAGCGGTGCCAGATCCGGAGGATTCTCTGCCGGAGATGTGAAACTAGCCTTACCCAGGCCGTCACTGACTACAACGCAGGGACCGGCTCTGCTAACAAGGGAATAGTAACACGCAGACACCATTTATTCATAGAATTCCAGGAGGGATAACAGAGGGACATCATAACACATAACATCGGCTGCCACTTCAAATGTATGTCCATCTTAGAGGGGTTCTCCGAAGAGACAAGCGGGGACACCCACCGATCACGAGAATGTACTGTCCTCCATTAATCTGGATGGGGCTGTGAAAGGGGAGCCGAGCACAGCGCTCAGCGGCCTCCGCCAGTCACATAGCAATGAAGGGGCAGCGATATGTATGGTCGACTGCCACTCCAATCATTCGGAAACCTTAGGACCCCCAGCAGACGGACTAAACAGATGCTTATCCCCCTATTATATGGGTTTATATCTTGGTAGAACCCCTTCAAGGCGAGGTGTAATACATTTCAAGCATTTGTACAGCGCTGCGGAATATGTCAGCGCTGTATCTGTTCCCATGACATAGGCGCTTGACTGCAGATCCCTTCTCCTTCTTGATGGTCTGCAGGGAGGACTCCCAGCACCAGCTCTCACCCTGCGCCTACAGGGGACCAGTCTGCAGCACAGAGCTCTGCTGCCACCCAGCTGCAGCACAGGGCACTGCACCCGACTCCTCTCACTACAATTAGGAATTATTACTTTGAGATCCCTTTGATGATTATCTGGAGAATTACAATGCAATTAAGAGCAGCTATCAGTGGTAAATATTATAATTTATCTGATCAAAACACTGTGGACCTCTATCTGCCTTCTTCATCTTAATGGTATAGCAGGGAGGGGTCGCCGTTCTTGTTTTCTGGGCTTTAGGAAAACCTTATTAAGATAATAAATATATAATGCAGATTATTACAGAAGAGGAGACGTCACATTTACTATTTTATCTGCTGGTTTTCCGGGGATCACTTACATTTAGGCCTCATGCACACGACCCCAGTGTTGGTCCACACTCGATACAAAGTTTTTAAAGATAAGATGTGAAACCATTGAATTCAATAGCGCCGCAGGAAGGTGCGGTCCGCATCCGCACGCCCGTTCCGCTGTCCCATAAAAAAAAAAAAAAAATGTATAGAAAATGTCCTATTCTTAATATAAACGGCAGCACGTACACTGCAGAGATCCAAGTTTTGTGAATTTGCGGACTACAAAACGGTACGGTCGTGTGCATGAGCCCTAGAGACGTGTTCTCCACATTCCAGACCCTGCCCTCCGCCTCTCATCATTTTATACAAGCTTGGATCTGTCAGGAGTTTATACATTTGTGAATTTAAGAACTTTCACGTAGAAGCTTTTACTGTCCTGATACTTTGGCTGCAGTCAGAAAACCCTGGATTTTATAACAAGACACGGAGGCTCCTATTGCTTTAACCTTTCTTTACTTCTACCATAGCAGCAAAGAGAAAAAATGGTATACAAAACGGAAACCATAGTAACAGACTCCTCCCCCTTATCCCAGTATATCCCTCCTTGTCTGTCTGAGCTCTCCCTCTTTCTTTGCTGCTACCAGGCAGATAAGTACTCTCCAGCTCTGTGGCGTTGCTCAGGGTCTGGTGTATTTATATTTATTGGGCTTGGATTAATGGGATTTTATCACTTTTCATTCGCTTTCTATTAGTTTCTTATTAGACTCTTATCGGAGAGGCGTTTTTTCTCATGTATATATTTATTTATCTAGAGTACGTATATATATATAGGTTTTTCTCCCTTCAGGTACCTTGTCTGGCTGTCTGCTTATGTGTTTGCCCGTTTAACGTTTCTGGCGGCTTCTCCGCTCCCTCCCCCCCGCATGTCCGTTCTCTGCCCTCTCATCCTTGTCCCTCGGTACCTTAGGCTGCGCCGCCATTGCGCGCGCTGTTTCTTCTTCCTCTCCTTCCCGCCCGAAGTCTCGCGAGTTCGAGATTTCGGGCGCTCTTTCCCTATTCGGCTGCTGCTGACGGCGAGATCTCGCGAGATTTCGCCATCTCTCTGCATTCCCCGCTCTGCACGCACCGGACATTCCACTCTGCTCAGCGCGTCTCCTGGCGTTATCTCCACTGCTCTTGATACTTGTAAGTTCGGTTTTATTCCGCTTTCTTTCCACTAGCTGGCTATGTTGGCTTCATGATTCCTTTTTTCTCTTTTTTCCTTTAGTGCTATTCTTGCTGCTCCGGTCGGGGTGAGTAACCCCTGCCTTTGCTTCTTCACAATGTCTGTCAGAAAAAATTCTGTTGCCTCTGTGGCCCCTAGTGAAGCCCCCCAAGTAGATCAGGGTTCCCCTGCGCAGGATAGGAGGTCCGAGGTGATTCACCCGGACGACCATGAGGTGGCCCTACAAAGATCCATATCAAATGCCATTATAACCGCCATGGGTTCGATGTCATCTGCATTGACCCAGTCTATATCTCAGGCCCTTATGGCGTGCCCTACTACTACTGCCCAGGTTTTGGTCCCACCTCCAGGACCACCTCCTATTGTCTCCAGAACACCTCAGATTGATGGGCCATCCCCATCCCAAGACAACGCGCTTCGGTCGCGTAAACGAGCTTGTACCCGCCAGGCAGAGAAAACGCGGGCATGGAAGACTGCCAGGTCTCTACCTGAGCCAAGGTCAGACTCTGATAGGGAGTCAGAGGAGGAGACTCATGACTACGTCTATGAATTGACGGATGAGGTGGAGGACGATTTGGCGGATATTGCGGTGGATCCGGTTCTTAATGTAGACCCGCAAACCCCGTTATTACAGCAGGGGTCGGCAGAGGATCTCTTATTAGATCCGTCTGGGGAACCGTTGTTTAATCCCGAGGAGCTGCATCATCCCCGCTCCGCGGAATGGATGCCCGCCACACATGTGGCGCAATATATGGAGGCTCGCATACGCAATCCGCTTAGTAAGGAATCGCGTAATAAGTTGCGGGCGGAGTGCCCTCGTCCTTTAATTCCCCACAAAGTGTGCGAGACACCATCAGTGGATCCGAAGATGGTCCAGTTTCTGGCGAAGACGGGGTTTAACCCCCGTAAAGGGCTGGACGCAGCCTTAAAGGCAGTCCAAGACAAGCTACTGGACATTACAGGTCCTTTAGCAAAAATTTTCGATTTGGCTGAGTCCGCTATCGCGGCAGGTAGCCAGGTAGACCCGATAGAGTTGAGAGGTTGGGCCCAGCGAGCCATATGCGTAGCGGGTAATACCAATACCTCGCTCGCCATTGAAAGGCGGAAAGCAATACTAATTAAGATCGAGCCAAAGCTCTCGAACTTGGCATTGACTGAGGCGGGCAAGGATGCCCAGGGGTTGCTATTTGGCGACTCTTTTATTAAAGAATTAGGGAAATATGTAGGAGCCTTCACGGCCCTTGATAAAGCCCAGACATCGATGCGTCGAGTCTTTCAAGGGCGTTTTTCCAACAGGGCCGGCAGTTCTAGGAGCCGACTGTCCGGCCGTGCCAATTTTCATGCCAGAGGTACCGGCAGAGGCTCCTTTAATTATAGAGCATCCCTCCAGGATCAGAGACACCAGCCGTCCTTTTTTCCATCACGAGGCGCTCCCTTCAGGTCACGAGGTTTCAGAGGAAATCCAGGCTCCCGTCGACCATTCGGTAAGTTATGTTCTTCGTCCCCCTCCTTTTTTAGACCATTTAGTCGGAGGCAGACTCCGATTCTTTTCTCATGTGTGGTCAGGCATAACCTCAGACCAATGGGTCCTTTCTACTGTGCAGGGGTTCACAATAGATCTGATTGCCGATCCGAGCTCCATCCCAGCCCCCCCTACGATACCACTGTCCAATGCGGCACGGTCCCAATTTCAGAGGGAATTGTCAGACCTTCTGCAGAAGGGCGCGATCGAACGCGCACCGGAGAATCGAGGGGGTGTCATCAGCAGTATTTTCCTGGTGCAGAAGAAAGGGGGCCAAATGCGCCCGGTGATCAATTTGAAAGCCCTGAACAATTTTGTACAATACCGACATTTCAAGATGGAGGGCATCCATCTTTGAGGGATCTGCTCCTTCCAGGCGATTGGTTGGCCAAGATAGATCTCCAAGACGCCTATCTCACGGTCCCAGTGTCTCCCTCTTCAAGAGACCTGCTGCGATTCCTGTGGAACGGTCAGGCCTGGCGCTTCACCTGCCTTCCGTTCGGCCTGTCCTCCGCCCCCTGGTGCTTTACCAAGATCGTGCGCCCTGTGGTGGCTTGGCTTCGCAGCAGAGGTGTTCGTCTGATCGTCTACCTAGACGATATCTTGATCATGGCCCAATCACAGGCTCTCTTGTTGAGGCACCTCCATTTGACGGTGTCGCTCGTTTCAAACTTAGGGTTCATTAGTCAACCAGGAGAAATCCTGTTTGATCCCCTCCAGATCCATAGAGTTCCTGGGGTTCCAGGTGAACTCGGAAGAGTTGTCCCTCAGTCTTCCGCTCTCGAAGATCAAGGCTATCCGCAAGGAGTTGAGACATGCTCTACGCCTACCTCAGATGTCGTTACGGCACTTGGCGAGGATAATCGGACTTCTGGCCTCCTCAATACAGGCCATTTTCCCAGCCCCCCTCCATTATCGGGCGTTGCAGCGCCTCAAAATTGCTCACCTTCGGTCGGGGGCCTCTTACGCAGATTTGGTCTCATTGGATGCAGAGACGAGGGACGAGATGAGATGGTGGATCCACAACCTGTCAGTGTGGAATGGCAGAGCTGATCGTGGGTCCCCAACCGGATCTGATCATAGAATCCGATGCGAGCCTGCACGGATGGGGAGCACATTGCAGTGGTGTGTCCACAGGCGGTCCATGGTCTCCAGAAGAATCCCACCTTCACATCAACGCCCTGGAACTCCTAGCAGGGTCGTTTCGCCATTCGCAGTTTTGCCAATGGTGTGGTCAGCTCAGCCATCAGACTCCGCATGGACAACATATCTGCGGTCAGGTACGTCAATTGTATGGGTGGCACACGGTCGGTGGTTCTGACCCATTTGGCGAAGGATTTTTGGGAATTCTGTCTCGACAGGAACATCTCTGTGGTGGCCGAGTACCTTCCAGGCCTTCACAACACTCTGGCGGACTGGAGTTCTCGATACATATCGGACTCCAGCGACTGGAAGTTAGACGAGACGGTTTTTCTCGGCTATTTCTTCTCTATGGGGTCCCTTTGCAGTCGACCTATTTGCTTCCCGGTTGAATGCCCAACTACCCAGGTTTTTCAGCTGGAGGCCGGATCCCTTGGCGGAGGCAGTGGACGCCCTGCTTCAACATTGTGGAGGAGCGTGGATGTACGCATTCCCTCCCTTCGCGCTCATCCCACGGGTGCTCCTCCAGGTTCGTCAGCAATTGGCGAACTTGGTTCTGATTGTTCCGTTTTGGAGAACGCAGTCCTGGTTCCCTCAAATCCTGGAACTTCTAGTGGACTTTCCGCTTCTCCTTCCCACTCAATTGTCACTGCTCCAAGGGCCTGCAGGAGAATTTCACCCTCTCCTGCAGGACGGGTCGCTACGCCTCCTGGCTTGCAAGATATCGGGAGTCCAGAACGAGGCGCGGGACTTTCAGGAACAGCTAGGTTCCTATTGGACTGCGCTTGGGCGCCCGGGACGAGACGGGCTTATCGAGCCGCCTGGGGTTCTTGGTCTCGCTGGTGCGTCGACCGGACTCTGGATCCCGTTGCGGCCCCTGTCAATTCAATCTTAGCCTTTTTGTCCTCACTTTTTGAGGCAGGGAAGGCTTACCGCACCATCAATGTCTTTAGGTCAGCAATTTCCTCCAGACATAACGGTTTCGACGGCCGTCCAGCGGGTCAACACCCCCTGGTCTGTCGTTTGCTCAAAGGTTCACGTTTGGCCCGACCACCTCGGCCACGTTTTTCGTCTACCTGGGATGTGTCGGATGTCTTACAATTTCTAATCAGTTGGCCCTCGAATGATCTTTTGTCGTTACGTCAGTTATCGGCCAAATTGCTCACTTTATTCTGTTTAATCTCCTGTAAGAGGGTTTCGGATGTGCGTGCTTTGGACTTGGGACGCTAGATCCTTCACCCCGGAGGGGGTCCACTTCAACATTTCCCGTCGCACGAAAACCAGTGTCCGGTCGGTCGCTTACCCCCGTTTTCCGTCTTCACCACAACTATGCCCTGTAGCGTGCTTACGCGAGTATGAGGACAGAACCCGTCCTCTGCGGTCTCCTTCTCTTCCCCACTTATTCATTTCGTTTCGCAGCCCGTTTGCTCCGGTTACCAGTGTTACATTATCTCGCTGGGTCAAGTGGATTCTTTCCCTTTCCGGGATTGATACGTCTATCTTCACGGCACATTCGGTCCGCAGTGCCACAGCTACTTCCATGACGTTGTCGGGGGCTCGCTTGGAAGATGTTATGAAGTTGGCGGATTGGTCCAGATCTTCCACTTTCCGAGAGTTTTATTTCCGACCGGTCTCGCATGCTTTTGGTTCTGTAGTGGCTCAACTTTAAACAAGCAATAGGAGCCTCCGTGTCTTGTTATAAAATTATGGGATTTTACTAAAGTATGACGTAAAGTCATGATTTTATTAAAGACACGGAGGCGAGTATTGCCCGCCCTGGACCCACCCTTTGGGGTTGACGTAAGTATGTAATGTTAATTTACCCTATGGTCAGAATTTTTAAAGTTATTACTGTTTTTCCAGTTAGTGGATCCTATGTTTATGATGCACTGGATTTTGCTCTTAGGGTATTTTTTCTCTTTATTTCCTTTCTCCTAGGTTGAGAGGCTTACGACTTCATGTTTTGGAGTTCCACAGTTCCGGTCGGAGGTCCAGTTGTGGCGGTCCAGGCCGACGAGTTCAAGAGGTTTTTTCGCTACCCGGTTGTTTCGGCGTCTGTTGTTCCGGTTGACCAGCGCTGGTTGAGACGCAAAGAAAGAGGAAGAGCTCAGACAGACAAGGAAGGATATACTGGGATAAGGGGGAGGAGTCTGTTACTATGGTTTCCGTTTTGTATACCATTTTTTCTCTTTGCTGCTATGGTAGAAGTAAAGAAAGGTTAAAGCAATACTCGCCTCCGTGTCTTTAATAAAATCATGACTTTACGTCATACTTTAGTAAAATCCCATAATTATTGTCAGGTACAGGATAAGTAATGTATGTACACAGTGACTGCACCAGCAGAATAGTGAGTGCAGCTCTGGAGTATAATACAGGATGTAACTCAGGATCAGTACAGGATAAGTAATGTATGTACACAGTGACTGCACCAGCAGAATAGTGAGTGCAGCTCTGGAGTATAATACAGGATGTAACTCAGGATCAGTACAGGATAAGTAATGTATGTACACAGTGACTGCACCAGCAGAATAGTGAGTGCAGCTCTGGAGTATAATACAGGATGTAACTCAGGATCAGTACAGGATAAGTAATGTATGTACACAGTGACTGCACCAGCAGAATAGTGAGTGCAGCTCTGGAGTATAATACAGGATGGAACCTGGGATCAGTACAGGATAAGTAATGTATGTACACAGTGACTGCACCAGCAGAATAGTGAGTGCAGCTCTGGAGTATAATACAGGATGTAACTCAGGATCAGTACAGGATAAGTAATGTATGTACACAGTGACTGCACCAGCAGAATAGTGAGTGCAGCTCTGGAGTATAATACAGGATGTAACTCAGGATCAGTACAGGATAAGTAATGTATGTACACAGTGACTGCACCAGCAGAATAGTGAGTGCAGCTCTGGAGTATAATACAGGATGTAACTCAGGATCAGTACAGGATAAGTAATGTATGGACACAGTGACTGCACCAGCAGAATAGTGAGTGCAGCTCTGGAGTATAATACAGGATGTAACTCAGGATCAGTACAGGATAAGTAATGTATGTACACAGTGACTGCACCAGCAGAATAGTGAGTGCAGCTCTGGAGTATAATACAGGATGTAACTCAGGATCAGTACAGGATAAGTAATGTATGGACACAGTGACTGCACCAGCAGAATAGTGAGTGCAGCTCTGGAGTATAATACAGGATGTAACTCAGGATCAGTAGAAGTTCATGGTCCTAATATTAGGGATGCTGTATACAGCGCCATTATCTCTTCCCCGAAATCAATCTGTAAGTCACATCCCTATAAACATGTCATCATGGATTGTCCTGTGGATCCCTGGTTACTCGCTGTGCAGTCTTGGTCCACCACATGTAAAGGGTCTTCCAAGGTAGTTTATGGAAAGCGCCTTTACTGTTATTTCTGGGGGTGACAAGCACTTTGTCATTACCCCTCTACAACTAGTTGTCACCCAGCTTTCCCGGGATCAGATATAACTAGGAACCTGACAGGAGACGACTCAAGGACTTCTAGCCACTGCACAAATCCATAAAACAGAAGTGGGATTTATATAACGTAGACACAAATTTTTCTCTTTTACCATCGGCGGCTGAAGCGATACGTCTTTCTCTTTTTTTACGTCTTGCTCTTTGTAATCTGCCTGACATCCTACGATGGTTGACGCCGCACTCGCCGACATAAGATTCTATTACCGTCAGGGAGATTTCATCTCGTTTTGTTTGTCGCTGATAACTGATCAACCACTGTCCGGAACATTTTCTATTGTGATTTATTCGCCGCTCTCCCCGCGGGCGGCCTGTTAGTGTAATAAGACAGTCATCCATCTTCTTGTAGCTTCCTCTTTATAACTGCACAGAGGTTGCAGCTTTTCCGCTGCTGCAGGGGATTATAATGAATGGTTGTGCAATACTATAAGGTCAACTATGGCAGTCCGCACGGCACAGGCGTATCGCAGGGCGCACGGTTAATATGCAGATGTATTCCACTGAACTTTGCATAGTAGAGCGAGTTAATTGCTTGATAAACGCAAAATAAAATGGTTTCCACGCGCGGACGACACCGGCACGGCTGACCTCTCAACTCCGCAGCCTTTGTTTACAGCACATGATTTATTTAGCGTGTGACATGCAATTTATTCAAATTACGTTTGAAAGTTTCATTGGGAGACAAATTCTAGTGTTTTGTAATCGCTAACAAGTCGAGCCGAGGATGAGGTCCCTGCACAGCAAAGGTCAGGAACGAGGAGAGCGAGGCAGAGATCAGACATCTCCCTGCAATGGGTGGAGAACAGGAGCCAAGGAATTCAAGTTACATAGAAAAAAAAAGCCAAAAATGAAAATTTCGCCTACTTTCCAATAGAAATTGTGTTTAAGTTCCTCGGCATTTTCAAAAAAATCACAGTCTAGTGATCCAATGTATCTGGTCAGTATTTCTACCCTAGGACAGTTACACTATATACCGTACATTCTACAAGGACATATACACCACAGCGTGCGGTCTACCAGGACAGTTACACTATAGCTACTATAATACTGCCCCTATGTACAAGAATATAACTACTATAATACTGCTCCTATGTACAAGAATATAACTACTATAATACTGCCCCCATGTACAAGAATATAACTACTATAATACTGCTCTTGTGTACAATAATATAACTACTATAATACTGCCTCCTATGTACAAGAATATAACTACTATAATACTGCTCCTATGTACAAGAATATAACTACTATAATACTGCCTCCTATGTACAAGAATATAACTACTATAATACTGCCTCCTATGTACAAGAATATAACTACTATAATACTGCCTCCTATGTACAAGAATATAACTACTATAATACTGCTCCTATGTACAAGAATATAACTGCTATAATACTGCCTCCTATGTACAGGAATATAACTACTATAATACTGCCTCCTATGTACAAGAATATAAGTACTATAATACTGCCTCCTATGTACAAGAATATAACTACTATAATACTGCCTCCTATGTACAAGAATATAACTACTATAATACTGCTGCTATGTACAAGAATATAACTACTATAATACTGCTCCTATGTACAGGAATATAACTACTATAATACTGCCTCCTATGTACAAGAATATAACTACTATAATACTGCTCCTATGTACAAGAATATAACTACTATAATACTGCTCCCATGTACAAGGACATTTACACTATAGAGTGCGGTATATCAGGACATTGGACAGCAGTGGGTGATCGGTTCCCCCTGAGCTTGGCTGCGGTGAGGTCAGGGGCCCCTCCTAAAGCTGCTGCCTGGAAGTCGCTTGCAGAAGGTGAGGCAATGCAGCTCGGGGAGGGAGAGATCCGGGAACAATCAACAGGCTTTGGGGCCAGGCCGCTAGCCCCGCCGGTAGGCTCACCTTCCTCTGAGTAACCTGGGGAGCCCAAGGTTGAAGGGGCGCAGCAGAGCTTCACATATGAGCTGCAATAGAGTCCGTCCACCGTAGTACGAGAGACTACACATCGCCATGGACCGCACGCTATAGCGGTACCCATATGGATTTAGAACACACTCCAGGTCCTATTACACCCACTTTCCCTTCACCATCAGCAGTACCGCCGCTGCGACAAAACGCGAGAAGGTTTGAGACTCCACTTTCCAGGGGCAGGTGAGATGTCAGAGGACAAGAGGCGGCAATAACGGAGTAATATAGAAAAAAAATGTGAAATTCAGGGGAAGATAATGGGGCGAAAAACAATGAAAACAATCCTCTGTGTTCCTATTTAAAGTGCCTCTCTCGATGCTATATGCATACAGCCAGAGGCAAGCTGGAAACCAGCCAGGTCCTGGCTGCCAGCAAAAATTTTGTCACCTCCTTTGAACATCTGAAGTATGTTTACCCAATAGATTTCATTAGATTACACTTCCATTAGGAAGCATACAATGTTGATACTCATCTCGGAGATAAAAGGGATCGCTAAGAGGCATGTCATGCGGCTACCCAGCTGATTGCTATTTCTAGGCCAATCAAGGATATACGCCAGAACAATACTTGGTTTAAAAAAAAAAGCATCTCCCCGCGGGCCGCCGCGCTCCGAGGCTACAGTCCCATTACCGAAACCAGCTTATCAATAATGACACTGCTTATACAGCGCCTTATTTTAATACAACTAAACGCGCCGGATTTGGGTCATTAGCTGGATTTTTCTCAGCGTACCTAAAACCTGCTATTCCAGGGGAACAACTTCCAAGGAGGTGCCGCGCCACCAGATTCCTCGCCGTATCTGCTGCGTGTCTGCCGTCGCGACAAGAAAAAAATATATATAAAAGTGTTTACGGCGCCGAAACTAATAGGGAGATATTAGCGGCACAACTTTATTATAAAATTGAGAGATTCCAATTTATATTTTTTTTTTCCGTCCCCCCGTGACTAATATAGCGGGAGAGAAGTTTGGGAGATTAGGAGCACTTGGAGCTGCTCTTACCGGGGTGAAGAGACTAAATCACCATGAAAAGAACACAATTAAAAATTACCACAGCTCCGTAATCACATAATCCCTCTGCTGGGAGCCGAGCATCGAGATGGGAGAAGTAGAAGAAAAAAAAAATATCAAATTTGTTAAAAATAAAAAACACACACCTCGGGGGATACATTATGAGCCGTCACCGAAATGGGAATTCTTGGGTAATTTAGATTTTAGTAAAAATAGACGCGGCTCAGTTTTTGCAGATTAGCACAGATGCTTGAGATGCGCAATGAGTGGGGTAATTACCCACATGTTCTACAGAGCAACAGCAGGCACCCCAAAAATAATAAGCTGTGAGCAATGGGAGGGAGGCTAGCCAAAGTCCAGGTGCATACAGTGCATTACATGGAGATTCAGATGTATTAATGCGCGCCTGCTTCCGTGAGGCTGCTGCCAGGACACTGCGCGGGCCCGGACCAGTGTAACCAATGCGCATGCGCGAGATTACCGCGCTCTGGTAAAAAAAAAAAATAAGCGAGGAGAGGAGTGAATAAATAACTGGGCTCCAAGATCATGGGCGCGGCTGGGATCCAACGGACAGAGGGTCATTGGCATATTAATAAAAGCAATTTTTACCCTAAATGACAGGACAGATGGGGTAAGACTAGTAGATTTTAAACTAAATCGTGGAGACCGATGTGATGGCGTCAAAATCTCTATCGCTAAAATCCAGGTGACAGAATCCCTTTAAAGGGGCACTCTCCTCTTATAAAGCGGTGGCATATCACTAGGATATTCTCTTACTTTGTCATCCTGCGGGGTTCCAACCTCTGGGACCCCTAACAATCTTAAAAAGGTTTTCCAGGAAGCAGCGGGTCCCTCAATCCCACATTAAAGAGCATGTTTCAGCATGATCAACCCTACTAAACCAAGCCTACCGCCAGTTGGGGATGATCCTGCTGTGTTCAACCATCCTATCAGCAGCCTAGCTGAAGAGAAATTTGCACTTTATTGCATATGCTAATAAGATGTTCGGAGCACGGAGGGGTGGGCCTAGCCACTCAATGAACCGCTTCACCGCCCCCTTAGCCCCGCCCCCTCCCCTGGACTGAGAGGGCCAGGCATCCTCACTCTGTAATCCTGTGCATGTGCCGGTGAAGGTTACATTGGAGCATGCGCAGTTCGGATTTCAGCAGGTTCGAATCGCACACTGTGCACTGTTCCTCTATTATTCCAACTAGAAGTTTATAAGTGAATTGGCAGCAGTCTGCAATACAGATCCATCTGGGTGATAACAGTATGGGGGGTGTCCCTGCACAGACTGTATCAGAAGGCGCAGGGATACTCCCACCAACTGGTAACACCCATCAGGACCTTCACTGTAGACTGCTGGCAATGCATTCATAACTTCTGGTAGGAATAATAGAGGAATGTCACAAGATAGAGCCATAAGAATAGATGCTAAAGAATGGGGAATGCAAGTAGTGTCTAACAGACCTGCCAGGAGAGGTGACAGGTCCTCTGTAAAAGTGACGGGGCCACAGTGCGCTGCAGCTTCCCCTATAACTGGTGACCTCAGCACCGGCCGGTCAGACACCCACTGACCCGCCGGACAGCAGCTACGGCAATCTGGTTTCTCATGCACACCCATAACTGTGAGAAGGACTGGGACAGGGCAGGTAAGTAAGAATATTTCCATTCAGTGACAGCAAGCAAAGAGCTTGAAAATGGTAACATTTCACCACATAACAAAGTTGAAGAACTTTCAAGTAGGCAGCGATTAAGCTTTTTTTATTACAGACAAGACCTTTAAGGGGATGAACTATGATGACGAACGATCAGAAAGAAGATAAGTGTTCCGTGAAACCTAAACTTCTGCGTCGCGCTCATCGCCATTGATAATTCAATATGTAATCGGAAATCCGCCGGCCCCAGACGTAATGCCCGCCGCTCCCTGGCACAGCTGAAGAAAACCAAAGGAGAGGATGGTGGGGGCGGCATGGTTCCCCTCTGCTATACCAGCGCTCCTCTATTCCACCGGCGGCTCACAGGTGTGTTCGCTCTCTTTAGACTGACACCTCAATTTGCTCTGTCTCATTTCACGAGGCCGTGTACGAGCCCATATCCCGCGTTGTCACGACGCGCTCCTGTGGAACGGGCTCCGTCAGCCGATGTTAAGCGCTCTCATCAGCTCTCAATACAGCAGGTTTCATTTACGAGGCCGGCCTAATAGTGAGAAGTGACAATCACATGTCACCGCCTCGACGGCGCCACCAAACAGGGACATCGGAACTGTCACACAAACTTCCCTCTTCTCCAATCAAGCCGTCCTTATTACTCTGCGCCTGTCAGCCCCCGTCCATGTCACTTATCCCCGATCCGCAGCAATTTGCGGAGGTCTCATCAGAAAATAATTCCATCGACAATCAGCCCTTTCATGACTTTGGCGTCAGCCTCCCGTCTCCTTTGGGTTTTATTTTACTTTTATATTTTTTGTTGCTTCACCTTAAAAAAAACTAGTCATTAAAATAGTTTTAACCCCTTCTAATCTAGAGGGATTCCTTCTTGGTAAATTTGTAACTTGGTAACTTCCCTTAACCCCTTAAGGACCCTATTTCACCTTAAGAATCAGACAATTTTTTGCAAATCTGACCAGTGTCACTTTAAGTGCTGATAACATCAAAACGCTTTGACTTATCCAGGCCGTTCTGAGATAGTTTTTTCATCACATATTGTAGTTCATGACACTGGTAAAATGAAGTAAAAAAAAAATCATTTTTATTTATAAAAAAATGCAAATTTACCCCAAAAAATTAAAAAAATTGTAAATTTCCAAGTTTCAATTTCTCTACTTCTGTAATACATAGTAATACCTCTAAAAAGTGTTATTACTTTACATTCCCCATATGTCTACTTCATGTTTGGATCATTTTAGGAATGATATTTTATTTTTTGGGGATGTTACAAGGCTTAGAAGTTTAGAAGCAAATCTTGAAATTTTTCTGAAATTTTCAAAAACCCAATTTTTAGAGACCAGTTCAGGTCTGAAGTCACTTTGCGAGGCTTACATAATAGAAACCACCCAAAAATGACCCCATTCTATAAACTAAACCCCTCAAGGTAATCAAAACTGATTTTACAAACGTTGTTAACCCTTTAGGTGTTCCACAAGAATTAATGGAAAATAGAGATACAATTTCAAAATTTTACTTTTTGGGCAGATTTTCCATTTTAATAATTTTTTTCCAGTTCCAAAGCAAGGGTTAACAGCCAAACCAAACTCAATATTTATGGCCCTGATTCTGTAGTTTACAAAAACACCCCATATGTGGTTGTAAACCGCTGTACTGGCACACGGCAGGGCGCAGAAGGAAGGGAATGCCATACGGTTTTTGGAAGGCAGATTTTGCTGGACTGTTTTTTTTTGACACCATGTCCATTTGAAGCCCCCTGATGCACCCCTAGAGTAGAAACTCCCAAAAAGTGACCCCATTTTAGAAACTACGGGATAGGGTGGGAGTATTGTCGATACTAGTTTAGGGTACATATGATTTTTGGTTGCGCTAGATTACACTTTTTGTGAGGCAAGGTAACAAGAAATAGCTGTTTTGGCACAGTTTTTTTTTCTTATTTACAACATTCATCACCCAGGTTAGATCATGTGGTATTTATATAGACCAGGTTGTCACGGATGCGGCGATACCTAATATGTACGTTTTACACAATGATTTATTTTTTTAAACCAAAAAAATCATGATTTAGTGTTTCCATAGTCTGAGAGCCATAATTTTTTCAGTTTTTGGGCGATTACCTTGGGTAGGGTATGATTTTTGCGGGATGAGATGACGGTTTTATTGGCACTATTTTGGGGTGCGTGTTTGATCGCTTGCTATTACACTTTTTGTGATGCAAGGTGACAAAAAATGGTTTATTTAGCAAAGTTTTTATTTTTTACGGTGTTCATCTGAGGGGTTAGGTCATGCGATATGTTTATAGAGCCGGTCGATACGGACGCGGCGATACCTAATATGTATACTTTTTTTCCCCCCTATTTTTTACCTTTTTTTTTTTTTACTTTAATTTGGGGAAAATTACGTTTTTATTTATTTTTACTTGAAAATGTAAATTTTTGGGGGGTAAAACTTTTTTTTTTACTCTATTTTTTGTGGACTTTGGGACTTGAACTTTTGGGGGCTAATCCTTTACAA
This sequence comes from Bufo gargarizans, assembly GCF_014858855.1. Lineage (NCBI taxonomy): Eukaryota > Metazoa > Chordata > Amphibia > Anura > Bufonidae > Bufo > Bufo gargarizans. The sequence continues at coordinate 212,038 of NW_025334526.1, forward strand.
TGCATCCCAATACTTCTGTGTTGGAATGCATTGGCTGTATGAGTAATACTGTGTGTATTACTCCTACAGCTTCCGGCCTGTGAGATCCAGGGGGCTGGATCTCACAGGCTCTTCACCGGAAGGCAGCGCAGATGCCTCAGGAAGGCATTGCGCTGCCTTCCATGCCATCGTGTCCCCCTACAGCCGCATGGGGACCCGATGGCACCGCCACACGCCGCTACAAATCGCAGGTAAAGCCGCAAACCGCAGGTCTAAATTGACCTGCGGTTTGCGGCGATCGCCGACATGGGGGGGTCACGGGACCCCCCCCCGGCGTTGTGACAGGATGCCCACTGAATAATTTCAGCGGACATGCTGCTCCTATTAACCTCCGCCGTGCCGCAATTTAGTTTTAAAGTTATGACGTACCGGTACATCATGGGTCCTTAAGGGGTTAAAGGGGGTGTCCGGCCTGGGTTGGAAGATGAGAACCATTAAAAAATGTAAATAAAATAAAAAAACGAGAATGATCGGACTGGGAGAAAATGTCTGTATGTGGGTAGGTAACTGTCTGAGTGATAAAAAACAGAGGGTGATTATTAACGGTACACACTCAGATTGGGTCACTAGTGGGGTACCACAGGGGTTAGGACTGGAGGGGTCACTGTCACTAGTGGGGTACCTCAGGGGTCAGTACTGGAGGGGTCACTTTCACTAGTGGGGTACCACAGGGGTTAGGACTGGAGGGGTCACTGTCACTAGTGGGGTACCTCAGGGGTCAGTACTGGAGGGGTCACTGTCACTAGTGGGGTACCACAGGGGTCAGTACTGGAGGGGTCACTGTCACTAGTGGGGTACCACAGGGGTCAGTACTGGAGGGGTCACTGTCACTAGTGGGGTACCACAGGGGTCAGTACTGGAGGGGTCACTAGTGGGGTACCACAGGGGTCAGTACTGGAGGGGTCACTGTCACTAGTGGGGTACCACAGGGGTCAGTACTGGAGGGGTCACTGTCACTAGTGGAGTACCACAGGGGGTCAGTACTGGAGGGGTCACTGTCACTAGTGGGGTACCACAGGGGTCAGTACTGGAGGGGTCACTGTCACTAGTGGGGTACCTCAGGGGTCAGTACTGGAGGGGTCACTGTCACTAGTGGGGTACCTCAGGGGTCAGTACTGGAGGGGTCACTGTCACTAGTGGAGTACCTCAGGGGTCAGTACTGGAGGGGTCACTGTCACTAGTGGGGTACCTCAGGGGTCAGTACTGGAGGAGTCACTGTCACTAGTGGGGTACCTCAGGGGTCAGTACTGGAGGGGTCACTGTCACTAGTGGGGTACCTCAGGGGTCAGTACTGGAGGGGTCACTGTCACTAGTGGGGTACCTCAGGGGTCAGTACTGGAGGAGTCACTGTCACTAGTGGGGTACCTCAGGGGTCAGTACTGGAGGGGTCACTGTCACTAGTGGGGTACCTCAGGGGTCAGTACTGGAGGGGTCACTGTCACTAGTGGAGTACCTCAGGGGTCAGTACTGGAGGAGTCACTGTCACTAGTGGGGTACCTCAGGGGTCAGTACTGGAGGAGTCACTGTCACTAGTGGGGTACCTCAGGGGTCAGTACTGGAGGGGTCACTGTCACTAGTGGGGTACCTCAGGGGTCAGTACTGGAGGGGTCACTGTCACTAGTGGAGTACCTCAGGGGTCAGTACTGGAGGAGTCACTGTCACTAGTGGGGTACCACCAGGGCTGTGGAGTCGGTAGATAAATGCTCCGACTCCTCTGTATTTAATATGTGAATGTATTTTTTTACATTCCGTGAAGGAAAGAAAGGCGACATACAGGTCATTACCAGAGAACTACTGGCCAGGAAGCCGCTGCCTTCTCCGCTGATCTTCTGCTGATGATCGGGCAGTGGGGGGATCCAGGACGGGGCATTTATTGTAAAACCTGATTTCCCCAGTAGAATCCCACAGTCCTGTTTAAAGTTTAAGCTAACAATCTGAGTTTACACGTTTTTATCGCCTTAGCTGAATGACAGCAGTTTTTCTGATGGGTTACAGCTTCAGTCTTGAGCTATTGACCATCCTTTCCCGTCACTTATACAAGTCTCTAGTCCTGCAAAAAACATATTTACTTAATCAGTTATCAGTGAGAGGCGAGGATAACCATGGGCGCTGCGTTCCCTGTAACAGCGGAACACAACACAATGGAAAGTATAAGTATTGCCGCTCCTTAACTGTGCGTTGCGTCCCATATAGTGAAGCATATGAAAAGCACACTTCATGGTCACTTAACGTGTTCGTTTGGCGGTAACGTGACGCACTGCATGCATTGGCCTTTATTCTTACAGTAGAGAAGTACCGTATTTTTCGCAAAAGTTGGGGAAAAATAGCAGTGCGTCTTATGGGGGGCGAATGCTGCGACCGTCCGGTGAACAGGCTGAGAGGGAGGAGGGGCTGGGGGCCGGCATCTGTTTCTGTAATGGCAGCGGGGCCCGGTGCAGTCACTGTATTCTACTACACCGGGCCCCGCTCACTGTAGTATATGGTAATCATATCTAACTTGTGGGTATTGGTGAAGTATTCCAATCATCTTAAATCTAGCGCTGTACTACTTACTACTAACTTCTTGGCAGTCAGGAGGCCAGGCGGGCGCTCGTAGCGTAACTCACTGCGTCACGCGCCTGCTCCGCCCACTTTATGAATGAAGCAGGCACCGGGCCCCGCTGCCATTACAGAAACAGATGCCGGCCCCCATTCACTACACAGGGACACTGTTATGGGGGGGATCTGTGGATGACACATAAGATAAGATGCTATATATGTGTCATCCACCGATGCCCTCATAACAGTGCAATCTACAGATGCCCCCACAATGATGCCCCCATAACAGTGCCATCCACAGATGCCCCCATAACAGTGCCATCCACAGATGCCCCCATAACAGTGCCATCCACAGATGCCCCCATAACAGTGCCATCCACAGATGCCCCCATAACAGTGCCATCCACAGACCACCATTAGTTCAAAACCGACCAAAAGCACACCTTTTGGTTAAAAATATATTTTTTCTTATTTTCCTCCTCAAAAACCTAGGTGCGTCTTATAGGGCGAAAAATACGGTAATTAATTATAACTTTTTGTGAATTGGGACATTTAAACTTGCTTGCTTTTTTTTTTTATTCCAATTTAAATCTAGAAGGAGTCGGAGTCGGTTCATTTTTTGCTGACTCCGACTCCAGGTACTCAAAATTGCCTCTGACTCCTCGACTCTGACTCCACAGCCCTGGGTACCACAGGGGTCAGTACTGGAGGGGTCACTGTCAGTAGTGGGGTACCACAGGGTCAGTACTGGAGGGGTCACTGTCACTAGTGGAGTACCACAGGGGTCAGTACTGGAGGGGTCACTGTCACTAGTGGAGTACCACAGGGGTCAGTACTGGAGGGGTCACTGTCACTAGTGGAGTACCACAGGGGTCAGTACTGGAGGGGTCACTGTCAGTAGTGGGGTACCACAGGGGTCAGTACTGGAGGGGTCACTGTCACTAGTGGGGTACCACAGGGGTCAGTACTGGAGGGGTCACTGTCACTAGTGGGGTACCACAGGGGTCAGTACTGGAGGGGTCACTGTCACTAGTGGGGTACCAAAGGGGGCACTGTCACTAGTGGGGTACCAAAGGGGTCAGTATAGGAGGGGTCACTGTCACTAGTGGGGTACCAAAGGGGTCACTGTCACTATTGGGGTACCAAATGGGTCAGTATAGGAGGGGTCACTGTCACTAGTGGGGTACCACAGGGTCAGTACTGGAGGGGTCACTAGTGAAGTACCACAGGGGTCAGTACTGGAGGGGTCACTGTCACTAGTGGGGTACCACAGGGGTCACTAGTGGGGTACCACAGGGGGTCACTGTCACTAGTGGGGTACCACAGGGGGTCACTGTCACTAGTGGGGTACCACAGGGGGTCACTGTCACTAGTGGGGTACCACAGGGGGTCACTGTCACTAGTGGGGTACCACAGGGGGTCACTGTCACTAGTGGGGTACCACAGGGGGTCACTGTCACTAGTGGGGTACCACAGGGGGTCACTGTCACTAGTGGGGTACCACAGGGGGTCACTGTCACTAGTGGGGTACCACAGGGAGTCACTGTCACTAGTGGGGTACCAAAGGGGGCACTGTCACTAGTGGGGTACCAAAGGGGGCACTGTCACTAGTGGGGTACCAAAGGGGGCACTGTCACTAGTGGGGTACCAAAGGGGGCACTGTCACTAGTGGGGTACCAAAGGGGGCACTGTCACTAGTGGGGTACCAAAGGGGGCACTGTCACTAGTGGGGTACCAAAGGGGGCACTGTCACTAGTGGGGTACCAAAGGGGGCACTGTCACTAGTGGGGTACCAAAGGGGGCACTGTCACTAGTGGGGCACCAAAGGGGGCACTGTCACTAGTGGGGCACCAAAGGGGGCACTGTCACTAGTGAAGTACCACAGGGGTCAGTACTGGAGGGGTCACTGTTACTATTGGGGTACCAAATGGGTCAGTACTGGAGGGGTCACTGTCACTAGTGGGGTACCACAGGGTCAGTACTGGAGGGGTCACTGTCACTAGTGGGGTACCACAGGGTCAGTACTGGAGGGGTCACTGTCACTATTGGGGTACCAAATGGGTCAGTACTGGAGGGGTCACTGTCACTAGTGGGGTACCACAGGGTCAGTACTGGAGGGGTCACTGTCACTAGTGGGGTACCACAGGGTCAGTACTGGAGGGGTCACTGTCACTAGTGGGGTACCACAGGGTCAGTACTGGAGGGGTCACTGTCACTAGTGGGGTACCTCAGGGGTCACTGTCACTAGTGGGGTACCAAAGGGGTCACTGTCACTAGTGGGGTACCAAAGGGGGCACTGTCACTAGTGGGGTACCAAAGGGGGCACTGTCACTAGTGGGGTACCAAAGGGGGCACTGTCACTAGTGGGGTACCAAAGGGGTCAGTATAGGAGGGGTCACTGTCACTAGTGGGGTACCAAAGGGGTCACTGTCACTAGTGGGGTACCAAATGGGTCAGTATAGGAGGGGTCACTGTCACTAGTGGGGTACCACAGGGGTCAGTACTGGATTGGTCACTGTCACTAGTGGAGTACCTCGGGGTATACACTAGAGAGGAGAGTATATTGTGTATATATATACATACATACATACATACACACACACACACACACACACATACACACTACAGAGGACAGTATACTATACACACTACAGAGGACAGTATACTATACACACTACAGAGGACAGTATACTATACACACTACAGAGGACAGTATACTATACACACTACAGAGGACAGTATACTATACACACTACAGAGGACAGTATACTATACACACTACAGAGGACAGTATACTATACACACTACAGAGGACAGTATACTATATACAGTGGGATGTGAAAGTTTGGGCAACCTTGGTAATCGTCGTGATTTTCCTGTATAAGGCTACATTCACACATCAGTATTTTTCTATATCCCGAATTTCGGTCAGTTTTTTTGAGGATCCATTGTTCCTGAAAATGTTTCCGTATGTCATCCGTTTTTTGCGGATCCGCAAAAAACGGAAACATGTATAAATTTCACAAAGCAAATAAAGTGGTTTGGATTTCTTTGAAAAAAAATTGAAAAAGAAAAGTGAATAAGTGATTTCTGTGGGCAGGATTTAATTTCCAGGAACGGATTCCGCATAAAACGGATGACATACGTAATGACATACGAATGTCATCCGATTTTTGCGGAAAAGAATAGGACAAGTTTTATATTTAATCGGACATGCGGAACGGAACAACGGAAACGGACAGCACACATTGTGTTGTCCGATTTTTTCCAGGACCCATTGAAAATGAATGGGTCCAGAACTGGTCCTGATCTGTTCCGCAAAAAACGGAACAGATCGGGAAAGAAACAACGGACGTGTGAATGGACCCTAAATCGTTGGTTGTTATGATGTCAGTTAACTATAGGCGACACACACAGTGATATCTGAGAAGTGAAATGAAGTTTATTGGATTTACAGAAAGTGCTATAATTGTATAACACAATGAGGCAGGTGCTACATGTGGGCCCCACAAAAAATAAATGAGATCAATATTTAGTAGATCCTCCTTTTGCAGAAATTACAGCCTCTAAACGCTTCCTGTAGGTTCCAATGAGAGTCTGGATTCTGGTTGAAGGTATTTTGGACCATTCCTCTTTACAAAACATCTTTAGTTCATTCAGGTTTGATGGCTTCCGAGCATGGACAGCTCTCTGTAAGTCACACCACAGATTTTCCATTATATTCAGGTCTGGGGACCGAGATGGCCATTCCAGAACGTTGTACTTGTTCCTCTGCATAAATGCCTTAGTGGATTTTGAGCAGTGTTTAGGGTCGTTGTCTTGTTGAAAGATCCAGCCCCGGCGCAGCTTCAGCTTTGTCACTGATTCCTGGACATTGGTCTCCAGAATCTGCTGATACTGAGTGGAATCCATGCGTCCCTTAATTTTGACAAGATTCCCAGTCCCAGTTTTTCTTGGAATGCTGTGGTATTTTTCCTCCATGCATAACGCCCCTTGTTATGGCCAAATAACTCAATTTTTGTTTCATCAGTCCACAGCACCTTATTCCAAAATGAAGCTGGCTTGTCCCAATGTGCTTTAGCCCACCTCAAGCGGAGAAAAGGCTTCCTCTGCATCCCTCTCGCATACAGCATCTCCTTGTGTAAAGTGCGCCGAATGGTTGGACGATGCACAGTGACTCCATCTGCAGCAAGATGATGTTGTAGGTCTTCGGTGCTGCTCTGTGGGTTGACTCTGACTGTTCTCACCATTCGTCGCTTCTGTCTATCCGAGATTTTTCTTGGTCGGCCACTTCGAGCCTTAACTTGAGCTGAGCCTGTGGTCTTCCATTTCCTCAATATGTTCCTAACTGTGGAAACAGACGGCGGAAATCTCTGAGAGCTTTCTGGATCCTTTCCCTAAACCATGATGGTGAGGAATCTGTGTCTTCAGGTCATTGGAGAGTTGTTTTGAGACCCCCATGTTGCTACTCTTTAGAGAAAATTAAAAGAGGAGGGAAACCTACAATTGACCCCCTTAAATACTCTCTCTCATAATTGGATTCACCTGTGTATGTAGGTCAGGGGTCACTGAGCTTACCAAGCCAATGTGAGTTCCAATAATTAGTTCTAAAGGTTTTGGAATTAATAAAATGACAACAACAACAGAGACCACATGTAGCACCGGCCGGATTGTGTGTAAACAACTATAGCACTTTCTGTAAATCCAATAAACGTCATTTCACTTCTCAGATATCACTGTGTGTGTCTCCTATATGATAGAGTTAACTGACAACAACCAACGATTTATACAGGAAAATCCTGACGATTAACAAGGTTGCCCAAACTTTCGCATCCGACTGTGTGTATATATATAGAATAGGACAAAAAAACGGATGTATATGTGTGTGTGTGTGTATATATATATATATATATATATATATATATATATATACACACACACACACACACACACACACACAGTGGGATGTGAAAGTTTGGGCAACCTTATGGCCAGTGGGATGTACACAGTATGGGGACTGGAAAATGGACACAGTGGAGGCAGCACAGAGGACCGAAGCGGCGGGGAGCGGGTATGTGAACCTTCTGTTTTAGGAGCAGTTGGCGGACACTGGATAAAACACCCTTTTAGGAATCATTCTAACAACCAGGGATTGGACAGCCCCTTTAACAGGATTTTCACAGCCGTGCGTAATATCAATGAAAAATGGGCAACATTTTATATTTCTGTTAAAAGGGTCACTCAATTTACTATAGGAAAGCTTGTAATATGCCTTATCTGTTTACCTCCCCCTTGTTAATTGCTTTTCTTTTTAAAATAAACTTTGATTTCTTCCACCTCACAAAAGGATCATATTGCACATGTCAATACAAGTCTGTGGAGAGGGAAGGCGGAGGGGTGAGCAGGAGCGACAACAAAGGGACTGCTGCATCTACATAGGAAGATTATATCTCAGTCCAAGTGCTTTATTCACAACCATACAGGTCAGTACGTCTCTGAGGGCTGCTTCTGAGTGAGTGAAGGTTAAGAAGCAGAGTCTCCTCCACTTTCTGAATGCAGTGGAATGGAGCTGGCCTGCAGCCACCAGGTCTTGGAAAACTGCAAACTAGACATTCATCATGCACAGAGGATAAGTCATACATTGTAATTCCTCATTCCTCCACACACTGTATTACTGAATAATGCAAAGGTTGTGGAAGGTTAGGTAGGCTTTAACAGATAATAGGGCAGTGGTAGGATGAAGGTCTACATGAAAAGCTAGTCACATCAGATTATGTAAAGCTATGCTCACCCCACATTGCTGGAAACACTCCCAACATACATGCCAAATGTGCTCACTGAGCTATATTGATCCAATAGAGGCCAAGAGAGTGTCCTCCGTCTGGCACATATTTTACCAAAAAACAAAAGGCACGGAAGAACCCAGTAAAAAAAAAAAAAGTTTCGTAATGGGACCTTATAGGTGATGGATGCCACCATATAGAATCTGTTAAATGTACACGTCCCAGTGTATAAATGTAGTAAATAGAGCCTAAGCCCACCAATATTGGTGGACCAAATGTGCCTCCTGACTGCCCCCGATACTCAGGAAAGCAGGATTGAACATGCTGGATTTCAACATGTCTGATCCTTTCTTCCCCCAAAGAGATAAGCCTCTGCCAGATGTATGTATGAGGTCGTGTCTCCATTATAATAGCTTAGGGCCCCGTGCACACTGCCATATCACCCACAGGTCTGAATGCCATGTAGTGGCGGCGCCATCAGGTGGGAACCATAGGGACCTGTGTGCAAAAAGGTCCTGATAGGGAGGTACCTGCCGCTGGCCGTTCACTGGTGACATACAGGAAAAGCACAGGAGACACCGACGCGCCCTGCCCGTGTGTGACCTCTAGGACATCCTAACCCAATTGAAGCGTGACCTCCGCACTTTGTGCCCCCCCCCTCACACTGTCATAGGTTTGAGGGTGGCCCCTATGTGACCGTGTCACCCAATCACCATAGGCGCGGGAGGCAGGTAAACTGGCAGCCATAGGAAATTCCCGACAGGAATTCTCTTTTTATTTTTTAAGCTTTCGTACAGGTTTTTGCTGGGTCTCCTGTGTAGTGGCGGCCATGCTGACGGCCTCCCAGCTTTCCTTGATACAGACACAACAGAAATAAATAAGATTTGTTTTTCGTTTTTTTTTCCCTTTACAAAGAGCTCGTCATCTTTGCTCCTGATAATTCAGGTTCGGAAGAAATATTGGAAAGTATGTGCCCCCCACATCTAATCGCTGACAGGAAACTTATAATGTCATTTAAGCTGCAAATCACTCAGCTTCACACGGGGGTGATGAGACGGCGAGGTGCGAGCCTCCAACAGCCTCGTAGATTCCACGTTATCACTGGAGAGCAGAGCACGGCGAGGGGAATCCATTCATTACCTTCACACATTCACCAATCAGTCACAACGAGACTTTTCATCTTCCTAAATGCCACAACTCTAATCTGTTGTTCATTTAGAAATCGCTGCAGATTGAGCTTAGAATAAAAACCAAAAAAATAATAATAAAAAAAAAAACATAGCAGCGCAACAAACAGCTGGGAAGACAATTTGAGGAAATGGATGTATTCTAGCTTATCCCCTGCGCGGGGTCCACTGGATCTCTTTAATAGGCTGACAGTTGCATTGGGATGGTTAATAAAACATTCAACACCATGTCTTCAGCCAATATAGGAATGCAAATCCCACCAGAAATATATAATTCATCAGACAGTAATATTCAGTCATAGCCAAATAATAATACGAAAAAGCAAAAAAAGCAAGGAAAAACAGCAACACTGCCACCTAGAGGCGAGGGGGGAGCAGTGCGGGCGCCCTTCATCAGCCATTTCTCATGAACGTTCTGCAGATTGTAAGTAATAACCAGGATTATATCCGGAGGGCGGGGGCCGTGACGGAGACTCCTCGCCTCATCGTCGCTATAGCATTAGGCGACAACTAAATAAATAAATATTTAAAAATATATATATATAAAAAAAATAAAAAAATAAAAATCACAAAACCCTCCATTCTTCCCCTTCGATAAAGTTTTTTTAATCCTTTTCAGCCATCAATGAGTTTAGTTGGTGGCAAAGCTGGACGACAACCCATTCTCCGTCATGGACATCATGGGAAGTGGTGGGTCCAAGTTTAGGACACCATCTCTATTACGGCTAATGCACACAAACGTGTTTTCGTTCCCTTTTTTTTTTTGCGGCCCATATGCTGAACCATGCGTTTCATGGGTCCGCAAGAAAAAAACAGAAGTTACTCCGTGTGCATTCCGTTTCTGTATGTCCGCATGTCCGTACCGCAAAAATATAGAAAATGTCCTACTATTATCCGTATTATGGACAAGGATAGAACAGTTCTATCAGCTGTTCCGTTCCGCAAAATACAGACGTCATCCGTATTTTTTGGGGACCACTAAATACATACGGTCACGTGCATGAGCCCTTAGGCAGAGTGGATTTTCCCTTCCACCTGACCTGACTTTCATATCTGGACTGGACCTAGAGCCACGTTCATCCTGAGCCCCCCGGTACATGTGCAGGGCACTAGACTCAGGGAAACTGGCATATGAGAGGTCACTCAGTTTCGAAAACTGATTTCATGCCCCCTGTTGGGGGAAGTCTGCATTAATTGGGGGGGTTCTCTGCGCAGAGCGGTTACATAGCGCCTCTCTCACTCTGGAGGACCTGTCTTGTCCTGCTCAGTGATGTGAATGGACGCCGAGTAATACCTCATTTCTCCTGTGGTGGCGCTGTAGGGAAACGCACATAAAAGCTAATTATTGGGGATTGTGTTTACATTGATTGCACTGAGATTTTTGGACACATGGAAACACCCAAAATACGTGGCAGAAACATTGATGCGACGTTCTACCGTGGAACGTGCAGTAGAAACCCATGGCTCACCCTGCCCGTGGATTTCTGCCATGGTTTTGTAGTTTCTATCGCAGGGGATCTTCCCGTCGATTTAGCCCCATTCAATAGGGTTAATCCCCACTTTAAAATTTTTTAAATTAAGCCATAGAAACCGCAGCAAGAACTGACAATCATAATTTCTTTTTCCAATCTACGATGAATCAGCTGCAAAATCCACAGGTGTTACATGCAGATCTGCTGCGGATTTTGCTGCAGGTTGGCGGCGGATTTCCCCTCTCGTGCTTCAAAGGGTAAAACCCGTAGTATAAACTGAGTGGCGGAGGATTAAAGCGAATGCTGCAATTCCACAGCAGAAAATCTACAGCTCATCTGCCATTATATAATGCACTGCACGTGTGTGGATTTCAGATGACAGATTTTTTTAACCCACAGGATGCCGATTCTTTTTCAGATTTGCGGCGGAATTTCAACTTCGCAACAAGTGGAGTGAAATCTTCAAGATCTGTGAAGTCAGCAGAAGAAAAAAAGTGCAGTACTGGGACAAAAATAAGACTGCAATGTACCAGACTCCCACTAGGTGGCGCTGTGCACTATGAGACTATAATAAGATGCCTGGCCGTACACAACTTTTTCCATGTGCAATACTGTGGGGGGGCGGGGGGGGTGGGGGGCGCTGCAGAAAGAAGCTGCAATTATGCCATAAATGTCCCACACAGGAAAACCCTTCAAAGCAACTCCTTTACACACACTTTTCCAGCCTGTGTTACTGGGAGGACACACACTTTTCCAGCCTGTGTTACTGGGAGGACACACACTTTTCCAGCCTGTGTTACTGGGAGGACACACACTTTTCCAGCCTGTATTACTGGGAGGACACACACTTTTCCAGCCTGTATTACTGGGAGGACACACACTTTTCCAGCCTGTATTACTGGGAGGACACACACTTTTCCAGCCTGTGTTACTGGGAGGACACACACTTTTCCAGCCTGTGTTACTGGGAGGACACACTTTTCCAGCCTGTATTACTGGGAGGACATGTTCACATGAAAAGACTAAAGCTAGGAGCAAGTTGTAAAGGTGAGATGTCCAAAGCCTTTACCATACAGCATACATTATTAAAAGGGGATGTTTCATGAAGACCACATGTCCATGTGCCCTTTTAGGGATCCAGAGGTAACGGAGGGTAACCTACTCAGGGCTCCCCTCTGGCGGAGTCGTCACAGCATCATTTGAAAACTGGCATAGAACGCTACCTGTGGTTCTGCATTTCCCCACCACCATCAGCGATAACAGCTAGCGGGGGATCTGCAGTGATCAGCCAATGGACAGCCGAGACAAGACTTATTTACAGGGTTACAGCCCAGGGGCCCCTTTACAACGCCTTGTCTGTAAGCATTATACAGCATGGACACACATTCACTCATCCAGTGCATCTGAAACTTTGCAAAGGTCCAGATTAAAACTTAGATTAGAGGGAGCGGACTACTATATGACCATAGGATCAGACTACGCAGGGCGTGTTTGTAGTCTGTAACCATGGAGACATAACACTAGATTTTCATGAAATATTCACCCCCTCCAAGACTGTAATTCTGGTGCTGCTTATAATAACACGACCACTGATAACATGCCACGTATAACCCCCCCCACGTGTGTTAACTCACAAAATCGGCCTCCAGCTTGCCCATCTCTTGCTTGTAGCTCCTCATGCGGCTGCTGTACATTGCTCTGCTCTGAGCCGGGATCTCCCGAACTTCCAGGTCCATTTGCTCGAGCTGTCGGGACAGAAATTGTGAGGTGAGGAGTTCTGCTTTATGGCGGGGTTCAGACATGACTACAACATTACACTCTGTATACGGGTCCTGGCAGGGGGCAGTCACACAGGTGAGCTATATTTAAAGGGGTAGTCCTCTCTGTATAGGGCAGAGACAGCAGTACATCAGGAGTATTCCACAACGTATACAGGCGCAGAGGTTGGCCACTGACTGCTTGGTATACGCGTTTTTACTGTGTCCTTCTGTATAGGAAATCGAAGCACATGCCAACACACACCTGCCCAGGTTAAGGGCACTCTTTTGGCATACACTGGGTGCACTGGCAGAGATTTATTAAAACTCTTATCTTCTTGATTCCCCATTCACTGACAGCAGTCAGAGATCTTGAAAACACTGGTGAATTGATTATAAAGAATATATAAAGTAGCACTCCCACAAAAAAAAAAAAACCTCATTCTCTGACCTGTTAGAAATGTGCATGATGTAACCTGTGGTGAATGTAATCTTCTCACCAGTGACTGTGAGTTATAACCTCCCTTCTGATCCTCAGCTGTGTCATGTGACCAGCACTCTGCAGGACAGGAAGTCAGTTACTTCTCTATTCATTCCTATAAGACTGAGAGCTCATCCAAAGGAATGTATGGTCGCCGGGCCTGTGCTGCGGACCCCAAATAGCGGTCTGCAAGACATGGGCACCGGTCGTGTGAATCCCATATTGAATGAGTCCACGATCTCCAAAATACGGCAAAGAAAAGGACTTGTCCTATCTTTTGCAGTGCGGAGGCACTGACCTGAAAGCCCAAGGAAGCGATTCTGATTGTTTACAACGGCTTCCGATCCGTGCCTCCGCTCCGCAAAAGACGTATTTTGCGGATTGCGGACATATTCAAGTCAATGGGTCCGCGTCTGCAGCACGGAGTTCTCACGGCCGATGCCCCGTGCAAATAGCAGCCCGTAATACGGGCACCACGGCCATACGGTCGTGTGAGTGGGCCCTGACACTGAGGCTCTCATAGAAATACATAGAGAAAGTGGCTTCCTGTCCACACCTGGTCACATGACACAGCTGAGGATCAGCAGGGAGGTTATAACTCACAAATACAGTCACTGATGAGAAGATTTCCTTCACTACAGGTTACAGCATGCACTTTTCTAACAGGTCAGAGAATAACATTTTTGTAGGTTTTCCTCATTAAAAGGGTTCTCCGGGCTTTTACTATTGATAACCTCAGATCGGCGGGGGTGGCGGTCCCCCACCGATCTGATACTGATGACAGGTCACCAATAGTAAATGCCCAGGGAACCCCTTTAAGTAGCAGTAGGGGGGGTTATTTGATGCATATAGGGCACAGCGCAGGCCGCAGGTTTTTCCTGTCTGCCCACATGACCAGCTGCCCGCCAGTCTCGCTGCTGTCACCGTGTCATACCCACACACCTGCACGTTGTGATGACAGCGAGGGAACAGCAGCTGTGCACAAACACTGCACCCCGCACACAGACATCAGCACAACAAAAGGCAATATGTCTGCAGCCACTCCGAGGCTGGCAGAGCTCTGTGACCCGCTCATATCCACCGCGCCAGCGCAGCTAAAAGGGCATCATGCCCACAAGTGACAGAGAGGGTGTTGTGTTCAGCCACTGTAATCCTCCAGAAAATCAACCACATCCGATGGCTGGAGCTAATCTCATTCACACAGCCGTAATTTGTTACAATGTGTCAGCGTAGATAAAAACTATGGGGAGATTTAGCAAAACTGGTGTAAAGGAAAAGCGGCTTAGCTGCCCATAGCAACGAATGGGACTCCACCTTTCATTTGCCAAAGGAGCTGTGATAAATGAAAGGTGGAATCTGATTGGCTGCTATGGGCAACTAAGCCGGTTCTACTTTACACCAGTTTGATAAATGACCCCCCTATAGGTCTGGGGTTCAAAACTGAAGGGAGATTTGTGCTGCTGCTTTTTAGCAACCAGTGGCAAAACTACGGCTCCCATCATCTGGCTGCCACCGTCTTGGACAGTCCACCTAGTCTACAATACAGCTACCTCTATACCAGTTTCTGATTCCATTCATTAGCAGCCATCAGAGATCTTAAAAAAGATGGTGACAACAAGGAGGAACGTCCGGCACCAGATCCAGATTCTCATTAAAATACAGAACCGTCAGTTCAAGCAGATAACAAATGTCATGGAGAACCCGGCTCCGGTTCTGGACCTTCCTCCTTTTTTGTGACGCTTTGTTGGTTTGGAGAAGACTGGAGCTGAAAAATGGTGAGGAATCGAAACAGAGGGGGTCATTTACTAACGCCAGTCAGAGGACCTCTTTTTGTGACAATGTTGTGCTGCATGCTGTGCTTTCGGGGAGTAGTCAGGGCGCGTCAGGACCAGAGGAATATGCCCCAGCAAATTATATAACATTTATGACTGGAAACAGTCAGGAGCTTTATCACACATGATCTGCTGGAGGACACAAGGCCTGTGCCTCATCCTCCGGCAGCGCGGGAGCTGTGAAATCCAGCGTAAGGCTAGGGCTGCACAACAACGTCGCGGTAATGCTGGTCTATGGTGTGGACAGGCTGAGACACTATACACTAGCGTTTTAAAATATGTTGCGCGACGCATGTTGCAGTGTGGCTGTATCGCGCAATGTATTGTAGCCTGAACCTGAAAAGCCGGTCCTCAGAGTCTAATAGAAAGCGGAGAAACGTTTATTATCTAAATCCTAGTACAATGCTGCATACGTTTTGCTATAGATTTTACTCTCGTAGGAGCAAAGGCGGTGCAGGCGCAGAAGACACAGGAGCAGAAGGCGGTGCAGGCGCAGGAGCAGAAAACAGTGCGCGAGCACGCGCAAGAGCAGCAGAAGACAGCGCAGGAGCAGGCACAGAAGACGACGCAGGAGCAGATAACGACGCATGCGCAGGCACAGAAGATGGCGCAGGAACAGATAACGACGCATGCGTAGGCACAGAAGATGGCGCAGGAGCAGATAACGACGCATGCGCAGGAGCAGAAGACGGCGCAGGAGCAGATAACGACGCATGCGCAGGAGCAGAAGACGACGCAGGAGCAGATAACGACGCAGGAGCAGAAGTAGATAACGACACAGTGTAGATCTCTGCTTGTTGTCAGCAAATGAAAACATTCACAAGCTCAAAACCCATCCTGACGTACACCATCTCTGATACAATATAAAACTGGTTCAGAGCCGGTCCTACATTAACTAATTATTATAATCTTTCAGCGCAGGACAGTGTGTCAGGGCACGATGGGAGTTGTAGTTTTGCCACAGGCTGAAACGTACTTTTCTACACAATCCTCCATGAGCCTAAAACAGCAGCCACACAAGCCCTCTCCGGTCCTGGACTCCAGGCTGATCACATACACTGTCAGCAACGTGAGCAGGGCTAGGTCATGGTAGGTTTACATTCTTGCTATGTAAACTAGAATGTTTCCGTTGCCTGACAGCATGCAGAGATATGGTGAGAAATCTCAATGTAAAGTCTATTAATACAGTGATTAAGCCAAAATATAAAAAATAAAATATAATCCAGGAGACTTAGTGCACAAGCCGTGGGTCTTTTCCCCTCCCACTGCTCCCCTGTAAAAGAACGCTGGTGGGGGGGGTTAAAGATAGGCGCAATAGCCACCGGGTGCCTGCTCTTTCAAGCAGCAAGCACCCAGGACTAATCTACGGGGCTTTATAGGAACACAGTGTAATCCCCACAGACTCCAATGCTAATGCACGTAAAAAAAAAAAAAAATGGTTTTAAAAATATTAAGGGAAAAAATATATATAAGAATTCAAATCACCCCATTGTTCACAAAATAAAAATACATAAACAATAAAAAAATAAAAATAAACATCATGGGTACGGATGAGCGAACCGACTTCGGATGAAACATCCGAAGTCGATTCGCACAATATTTTGTTTGAATACTGTACGGAGCTCCGTACAGTATTAGAATGTATTGGCTCAGATGAGTGGTACCTTGGAACCGAACCAGAGTTCAGAAAATGTTTTCTTACAGTAGAAATTAATTTATGAAGTTATTACGCAAAGTCTCGCGAGACTTCTCGAAGTAATAACTTCAGCTCATAGGAGCCAATACATTCTAATACTGTACGGAGCGTTCGCTTCATCCGAAGGCATGTAGGGTATCGGCGTGTACAAAAAACGCCTGTACTATTAAAATATTTACCCCATACAGCAAACGCAAAACAGAAAAAAGTCAAAATGGCAGATTCACAGTTTTTTTTGTCACATCACCTTCCACAAAAAAGTTTTTTTTTTAAAAAGTGATCAAAAAGTCATACACACTATTGGCATCAATGAAAAGTACAGATGACCTCACAAAAAAGGAGCGGTCGCACAGCTCCACACACATAAAAATAAAAAGTTATGGGAGTCAAAATATGGCAATGCAAAAAAAATATATATATATTATTTTCCAAAGTTTTTATTTTTTCAGTTTTAAAACGCAAAAAATAAATAAATAAATAAATGTACATAACTGGTTTCGTTCTAATCGTACTGACCTAACGAATGAAAGTAACAGGTCAGTTTTCTGCATAGTGAACGCTGTAAAAACAAAACCCATAAAACTGTGGCAGAATTGTGGGGATTTTTATAATTCCAACCCATTTGGATTATTTTTTCCTGGTTTGTATGCAACCGTAAATAGTGACATTAGAAAGTACAACTTGTTCCGCAAAAAACAAGCTATGCAAATGGAAAAATAAAAAAAAAGTTATGGCTTTGGGAAGGCTGGGAGTAAAATGAAAAGAATTTTTAAATTGTTTGGTCCTGAAAGGGTAAGCCTCTGTCAGCATGACCAACCCTATTAAACCAGGCATACTGCCTGGTAGGGTTGATCATTCTGATTAAAACAATACTTTTTTTTGTTTGTATGTAAAATCAGCTGCTGAGATATCTGTTTTATTCACATGCCAATTAGCGTGGTGGAGCACCAGGAGGAGGGACTGAATCCTTGGAGCACTGTCTGTCCTCTGCACACTCCCCCCTCCCTTTAATTGACAGGGCTAGACATGTGCATGCTGAGGGCACAGCTGTGCCCCAGCATGTACATGATATACACTACCTACTATAGCCTTACCATGTAGAGTATAGAGGTTTTCTCTGCTTAGAAAGCTAACACATAATACTGGTTTGTCCCCAGGCACAATATGGGATTCTAAAAGTACAGGTAATATCTATTAGCTTTCTAAGTACAGAAAACCTCTATTCTCATTATAGTAACGCTATAGACTATTTATGGGTTAAATGAGTTAGAGAAAAAGAATAACTGAAGAAAAAAATCTTAGTCTCTCCTAGTATTTGAATCTGGGACATCTACACGCAAGGCTGACCACTTACCTCCAGGCTATAGCCTTATCATGTTGAAAAGTGTGGTTTTCTAAGCTTAGAAAGCTAACACAATTTACTGGTTTATTTATAATCATATATTGTGCTTGTGAATAAAGCAGTGATATGTATATTAGCTTTCTAAGCATAGAAATCCGCCCTTCTCGATGTGGTAAAAGTATAGTGCATAATGTATGCGATATGTACATGCTAGGACACAGCTCTGCCCTCAGCATACAGATGTCTAGTCCTGTCAATCAAGGGGAGGGGCAGTGTGCAGAGCACAGGGGGTGTGACAATGCAGTGCTCCAATGATTCAGCTCCGCCTCCTGGTGCTCCAACTTCTCATTTCTCTGCAGCTCTTTATTGTACAGACAAAAGAAAGGTATCATTTTAATCAGCATGATGAGCCCTACCAGGCAGTAGGACAGGTTTAGTAGGGTTGATAATGCTGACAGAAACTCATTAAGCTACAGGGAAGCAGAACTCCCTGCATTCCACAACAGCCTCTAGATGACAGAGCGTGCTGGGAGTTGTAGTTTCATGTGAATAATCAATAGGAAGAGACACAGCACACTGGCTTATAACCCTCTGCTTGCTGTACATAATGCGGTTCTCCTGGGCTCGGTACATACCAGCTCCTTGGCCTCCTCCAGCTGCTTCTCCACGTTCATCACCATCTGCTTCTTCTCCTCTGTAATAGATAAAGGCAGGTGTCAGGGTCTGAGCTCAGCCCTCCGCCATACTGCATTATATCACCGACCACAGTGACCGCTGCCCCTTATAAAAGGATCCATCAGCATCACTCCCAACCGGACAGGAGCATCACCCCCACAATACTCCCTTGCCGTCACCCCCTAGACTCACTGTCCCCCATATCTTCATGGTCATCACACTGGCTGGACAGATCCTTCCTCCAGCAGTGATCATAGAGGTGGCCCCACAGACTCCCCCAGAGCTGTCACCCACAGGATTATAAGTAATCCCAACATCCTCACAGCCACTCTCATCATCCTCACGGCCACTCAGCACTCTCGCGGACACTCTCATCTTCCTCGCGGACACTCTCATCTTCCTCGCGGACACTCTCATCTTCCTCGCGGACACTCTCATCTTCCTCGCGGACACTCTCATCTTCCTCGCGGACACTCTCATCTTCCTCGCGGACACTCTCATCTTCCTCGCGGACACTCAGTCCTCTCACTGCCACCCTCATCATCCTTGCAGCCACTCTCATCTTCCTCACAGCCCTCTCACTGCCGCTCTCATCATCCTCCTCACTGCCGCTCTCATCATCCTCCTCACTGCCCCCCTCATATTTCCTCACAGCTACCCTCATCTTCCACACACCCCTCATCATTCTCACTGTCCACAGTCCCCCATGACCTCACCTCCTGACAGTTTGGGGATCTTCCCGATCCTGTTAGTGATCTCGGCTGTGAGGACTCCATAGTCCTGCTCATAACCCTGGAACTCGGCAGACATGTTTATCCTGAGAGCAGAGTGACAACCGGAAGTCTCCTCTCTAACCACTTCCGCCGGTCGGCTCACTCAGCGCTCCGGGAGCCCTTAGCAACCTGCACTTCCTTAGCAACCGGTAGCTGCCTTGCTGCCTGCCTCTCTGGTGCAGGGGTACGGTCACACACCCCAGTCGCCGTGCGCCCCTCCGCCAGGGGAGACACTTGCGCCATAATACATAAGAACAGAGGGATCTGATAACCCTAGGACGTATCCGTGCAGGGGGGCGGAGCCGCGGGCCTGAGCAACCAATCACGTCACAGCTTTCATCTGCCACCACGAGTTAGAAAAATGAGAGCTATATTCTGATTGGTTGCTCTGGTTAATTCCTGTCTACAATAACCAATCAGATGACTATGCAGAGAGCCTTCATAATGGCAGACCCCCACAGTGAGTGAGCGCAGGAATCCCCCCATAATGGCAGACCCCCACAGTGAGTGAGCGCAGGAATCCCCCCATAATGGCAGACCCCCACAGTGAGTGAGCACAGGAATCCTCCCATAATGGCAGACCCCCACAGTGAGTGAGCACAGGAATCCCCCCATAATGGCAGACCCCCACAGTGAGTGAGCACAGTAATCCCCCCATAATGGTAGACCCCCACAGTGAGTGAGCACAGGAATCCTCCCATAATGGCAGACCCCCACAGTGAGTGAGCGCAGGAATCCCCCCATAATGGCAAACCCCCACAGTGAGTGAGCACAGGAATCCCCCCATAATGGCAGACCCCCACAGTGAGTGAGCACAGGAATCCCCTCATAATGGCAGACACCCACAGTGAGTGAGCGCAGGAATCCCCTCATAATGGCAGACCCCCACAGTGAGTGAGCACAGGAATCCTCCCATAATGGCAGACCCCCACAGTGAGTGAGCGCAGGAATCCCCCCATAATGGCAAACCCCCACAGTGAGTGAGCACAGGAATCCCCCCATAATGGCAGACCCCACAGTGAGTGAGCGCAGGAATCCCCTCATAATGGCAGACCCCCACAGTGAGTGAGCACAGGAATCCCCCCATAATGGCAGACCCCCACAGTGAGTGAGCACAGGAATCCCCCATAATGGCAGACCCCCACAGTGAGTGAGCGCAGGAATCCCTTCATAATGGCAGACCCCCACAGTGAGTGAGCACAGGAATCCTCCCATAATGGCAGACCCCCACAGTGAGTGAGCACAGTAATCCCCTGATAATGGCAGACCCCCACAGTGAGTGAGCGCAGGAATCCCCTCATAATGGCAGACCCCACAGTGAGTGAGCGCAGGAATCCCCTCATAATGGCAGACCCCCACAGTGAGTGAGCGCAGGAATCCCCCCATAATGGCAGACCCCCACAGTGAGTGAGCGCAGGAATCCCCCCATAATGGCAGACCCCACAGTGAGTGAGCGCAGGAATCCCCCCATAATGGCAGACCCCCACAGTGAGTGAGCGCAGGAATCCCCTCATAATGGCAGACCCCCACAGTGAGTGAGTGCAGGAATCCCCCCATAATGGCAGACCCCCACAGTGAGTGAGCGCAGGAATCCCTTCATAATGGCAGACCCCCACAGTGAGTGAGCGCAGGAATCCCCTCATAATGGCAGACCCCCACAGTGAGTGAGCGCAGGAATCCCCCCCTAATGGCAGACCCCCACAGTGAGTGAGCGCAGGAAAAGTGAAGTGAACGGTGCAAAATGGAAATCCGTGGCGGAGATGTTCTTTTTTGCGAAAAACATGCAATCCTCCGGCTACATCAATGGAGAAATAAAAACGCACAGCTCTTGGAAGGTGAGGGTTAAAATAGTCGCTTGTCCGTTAAGCCTAAACGGGCCTGGTCACTAAGGGGTTAAAGATTAAAGCATATGCAAATGTGTAACCCACTTATGACATCATAAAATAACAGTTCACAGATTCCAGGAAGTGACATCACAGGGCTGATGACATCACAGGGGTATGAGCACTGCTGCCGGAGCCGCCCCCACAGATTCCTCACTAGTCACCACATTACCAGCGTGAGCTGCTTGTCTTCATCCACCAATTCACGTTGGACTGAACATGGGGCGGGGAGGAAAGGCTGGAGCCAAGCAGAAGAGACTGAGGCGTCACACAATCTGTCCTGGATTCCGTCACGGAAAATAGTCCTTTTCCATAAAAAAATCCGCCCACCGCCTTTCATTGACTTCAGTTGAAAAAAATGGCGCCTTGTGCATACGGTGCACGTTTTTTTCTCTGCTAAATTGAGATCGGCTTTTGAAGTGGCGTGGTGCTTCTTAGGCCTCCTGCACACGACCGCATTTTTCCGTTTCTGTTCTGTTTTTTTGCGGTCTGTATGCGGAACCATTCACTTCAATGGGTCCGCAAAAAAACTGAAGGTACTCTGTATGCGTTCCGTTCAAAGATGGAACATGTCCTATTGTTACCCGCAAACCACCTTCCGAGGCTCGATTCAAGTCAATGGTTCCGCAAAAAAAAAAAAAAGGAATGCATCCGTACGTCTTCCATATCTGTTCTGTTTTTGCGGAATCCTCTATTGAAAATTTAAGCCCAGACCAACTTTTTTATGTACTTACTGTTTAAACATTATTGTATGTTTCCTTTTGAGATCCGCAAAAAACGGATCACAAACAAACCAGGCGGAATGGAAACTGAAACAAAAAAACGGATCACAAACAGAAACCAGGCGGAACGGAAGATGAAACACTACTGAAACAAAAAAACGGATCAGTTTAAAACAAACTGCAAAACCATACGGTCGTGTGCAGGAGGCCTTAGAAGCGCATTGTTACTGGATCTTGTAAGACGCTGCTTTAGAAGCATTTTAGCAGCGTTTCTGCCGCCAAAACGCTTCCGAATTATATCCCAAAAGCCCTGGATAAGAAAAACGCCAGCAAATCCTCAACCAAATACTCCTCTAAGGCCCCTTTCACATGAGCGAGTTTTCCGCACGAGTGCAATGCGTGACGTGAACGCATTGCGCCCGCACTGAATTCTGACCCATTCATTTCGATGGGTCTGTGCACATGAGCGTTTTTTTTTCACGTATCAGTTCTGCGTTGTGTGAAAAATGCCGCAGGTTCTATATTCTGCGTTTTTCATGCAGCCCTGGCCCCATAGAAGTGAATGGGGCTTCAGTGAAAATCGCATTGCATCCGGAAGCAAGTGCGAATTCCATGCCTTTTTCACTGATGGTTGCTAGGAGATGTTGTTTGTAAACCTTCCGTTTTTTATCACACGCGTGAAAAATGCATCGCACCCGCGCGGAAAATACTAAACAACTGAGCGCAATCGCAGACAAAACTGACTGAACTTGCTTGCAAAATGGTGCGAGTTTCACTGAACGCATCCGGACCTGATCCGCCACGCTCGTGTGAAAGAGGCCGAAGACTCTTCTAGTACTCTGCCACCAAGAGACCCGACCTGCTACGGAATGTTCTGCTGGGGATTTTGCCACATGAGTTTAGAGGAAAGAGCTACTGAAGACAGAGGGACCTCATGATCTGGATCAACACCAGCAGTGATCTACTGAGCTGCATCAAAACCACCAGTGATCTACTGAGCTGCATCAAAACCACCAGTGATCTACTGAGCTGCATCAAAACCAACAGTGATCTACTGAGCTGCATCAAAACCAACAGTGATCTACTGAGCTGCATCAAAACCCCCAGTGATCTACTGAGCTGCATCAAAACCCCCAGTGATCTACTGAGCTGCATCAAAACCAACAGTGATCTACTGAGCTGCATCAAAACCACCAGTGATCTACTGAGCTGCATCAAAACCACCAGTGATCTACTGAGCTGCATCAAAACCAACAGTGATCTACTGAGCTGCATCAAAACCCCCAGTGATCTACTGAGCTGCATCAAAACCCCCAGTGATCTACTGAGCTGCATCAAAACCCCCAGTGATCTACTGAGCTGCATCAAAACCCCCAGTGATCTACTGAGCTGCATCAAAACCCCCAGTGATCTACTGAGCTGCATCAAAACCCCCAGTGATCTACTGAGCTGCATCAAAACCACCAGTGATCTTCTGAGCTGCATCAAAACCACCAGTGATCTACTGAGCAGCATCAAAACCCCCAGTGATCTACTGAGCTGCATCAAAACCACCAGTGATCTTCTGAGCTGCATCAAAACCACCAGTGATCTACTGAGCTTCATCAAAACCACCAGTGATCTACTGAGCTGCATCAAAACCAACAGTGATCTACTGAGCTGCACAACATCTGCCAGTGATCTACTGAGCTGCATCAAAACCGCCAGTGATCTACTGAGCTGCATCAAAACCACCAGTGATCTACTGAGCTGCATCAAAACCACCAGTGATCTACTGAGCTGGACGACATCTGCCTGTGATCTACTGAGCTGAATCTCCAGACACTTTCCTGAGCTGGATAATGTCTGCTAGTTATCTATGGAGCTCGGTGGACACCACTAGTGATCTACTGACCTGGATAACATCTGGCAGAGATCTAGAGACTGGATATCATCTATGAGTGATCTTCTGAGTTGGATTCCTATTCTATAAATCTATAAATGGCATGGTTATGGGGGATCTGTGGATGACACTGTTATGGGGGTCTGTGGATGACACTGTTATGGGGGGTCTCTGTGGAGGACACACTGTTATGGGGGTCTCTGTGGAGGAAACACTGTTATGGGGGTCTCTGTGGATGACACTGTTATGGGGGATCTGTGGATGACACACTGTTATGGGGGATCTGTGGATGACACACTGTTATGGGGGATCTGTGGATGACACACTGTTATGGGGGATCTGTGGATGACACTGTTATGGGGGATCTGTGGATGATACACTGTTAGGGGGGATCTGTGGAGGACACACTGTTATGGGGGGTCTCTGTGGATGACACTGTTATGGGGGTCTCTGTGGATGACACTGTTATGGGGGATCTGTGGAGGACACTGTTATGGGGGATCTGTGGAGGACACTGTTATGGGGGGTCTCTGTGGAGGACACTGTTATGGGGGGTCTCTGTGGAGGACACTGTTATGGGGGGTCTCTGTGGAGGACACTGTTATGGGGGGTCTCTGTGGAGGACACTGTTATGGGGATCTGTAGATGACGCACTGTTATGGGGGATCTGTAGATGACACTGTTATGGGGTCTCTGTGGAGGACACTGTTATGGGGGGTCTCCGTGGAGGACACTGTTATGGGGGGTCTCTGTGGAGGACACTGTTATGGGGGGTCTCTGTGGAGGACACTGTTATGGGGATCTGTAGATGACGCACTGTTATGGGGGATCTGTAGATGACGCACTGTTATGGGGGATCTGTAGATGACACTGTTATGGGGGATCTGTGGATGATACACTGTTATGGGGGATCTGTGGAGGACACACTGTTATGGGGGGTCTCTGTGGATGACACTGTTATGGGGGTCTCTGTGGATGACACTGTTATGGGGGATCTGTGGATGACACTGTTATGGGGGGTCTCTGTGGAGGACACTGTTATGGGGTCTCTGTGGAGGACACTGTTATGGGGTCTCTGTGGAGGACACTGTTATGGGGGGATCTGTGGAGGACACTGTTATGGGGGGTCTCTGTGGAGGACACTGTTATGGGGGATCTGTGGAGGACACTGTTATGGGGGTCTCTGTGGAGGACACTGTTATGGGGGATCTGTGGAGGACACTGTTATGGGGGATCTGTGGAGGACACTGTTATGGGGGGTCTCTGTGGAGGACACTGTTATGGGGGGGTCTCTGTGGAGGACACTGTTATGGGGGGGTCTCTGTGGAGGACACTGTTATGGGGGGGTCTCTGTGGAGGACACTGTTATGGTGGGTCTCTGTGGAGGACACATTGACATAAGCAATTTCTTATTTCCCTCCTTTACAGATCACGTGTTCTGGGCGGGAGGAGCCTGTGTGTGTCGGTCGCTGGACTGGAGGAGGGTACTGGCTGTGGTCGGAACCAATCACTGCCGGGCAGAAGTTGATGTTCCTTTGTTCCTGGAGGGACGACATTAGAAGAAACACAACCCGGAAGTGTCTCGTATTTTCTCGAGAAGCAGGGAAGCCGTGTGGAGGATGGGAGTGCTTGTCAGTTGCCGGGTGGAATGAGGTATGGAGGGGGTTTGTCGGTATGAGTTGCGGTGGGGGAGGGGTATAATGACGTCCAGTATAGAAACTGCTCCTGTCCCTTCAGAGAATCCCATTTACTTAGTCAAGTCTGTGGGATCCCATTGTTACAAGTCACCCAGCTTTCCCACAGTCCTGAAGGGCGTCCACCCCCAGATATACAGTATGGCATCCCTCTGTCCTGGGAGTGTGTCCTCCTGTACTTGCCATGTGGGAGCTGTAGTAGCAGCCGTCCCGGTCCTGACCCAGCTTTCCCAGGATACTGAGTGCCTGCCCCATTACTGAGCAGCCTGGCCGTTCCGCAGTCTGGGAGAGTAGGGTGACATTAGTGGGAGCTGTGGGAAACATTGGACATCACCCAGCTTTCCCAGGATACTGAGTGCCTGCCCCATTACTGAGCAGCCTGGCCGTTCCGCAGTCTGGGAGAGCAGGGTGATGATAGTGGGAGCTGTGGGACACATTGGGCATCACCCAGCTTTCCCAGGATACTGAGTGCCTGCCCCATTACTGAGCAGCCTGGCCGTTCCGCAGTCTGGGAGAGTAGGGTGACATTAGTGGGAGCTGTGGGAAACATTGGACATCACCCAGCTTTCCCAGGATACTGAGTGCCTGCCCCATTACTGAGCAGCCTGGCCGTTCCACAGTCTGGGAGAGCAGGGTGATGATAGTGGGAGCTGTGGGACACATTGGACATCACCCAGCTTTCCCAGAGTCCTCTCAGTATTAGTAGACCCAGGAAAGCTGGGTGACGTGTCCTGACAGAAGATGATGACGCACTGTCCTGACCTAACGCAGCGTCTGCCCAGCCGCTCGTTCCAGCGCTCCATCTGCCTTCTCTCCGTGAGTTTTACATGTTCAGTGTGGTTTTTGCTTTGGATTCCCTCTTGATTCTGCCAAGACATCCGCATTGTGCTCGTTCACTTACTGACAGCAAGCAGAGATGTTAGAATTGAAATCCAATTCTATTAGAAGGTTGTCTGATGTCTGTGGGACATGTCAGCCTCTACAATCTATGCCTCAAGTTTGCTGACAGCAAGCAGAGGTGGTGAGGAATGAAAGCACCCTGGGGCAGGTTCTCGGTGTGACGATGGGGCGCCGGCTGGACGCAGTTTACACCACCTCTCTGCACCATATATCTGATCACTGGGCAAGTGAAAAGGGAGCAGGGGCAACATCAGCCGGGCAGATCTACCTGTCAGGAGCCCAGGAAAGCTGAGTGACCCACACCTCATTACTGCGCTCACAGGGTGGTCCTTCTGCTTAGCTGGATGTTTTATGACTCAAGGACGACTCAATGACAAGGAATGTCAGCAAAAGAGACGAGAGGATTCTTCCTGTACTGGGCGGTTTATGTCTACTACTACTGGAAACTCTGCGCTCAGCTCTCTGGTGACCTCACCGAGGTGTGCAGCACAACATCATGTCACTGTATGTGTAAGCCAGCAGAATAGTGAGTGCAGCTCTGAAGTATAATACAGGATGTAACTCAGGATCAGTACAGGATAAGTAATGTATGTACACAGTGACTGCACCAGCAGAATAGTGAGTGCAGCTCTGGAGTATAATACAGGATGTGACTCAGGATCAGTACAGGATAAGTAATGTATGTACACAGTGACTGCACCAGCAGAATAGTGAGTGCAGCTCTGGAGTATAGTACAGGATGTAACTCAGGATCAGTACAGGATAAGTAATGTATGTACACAGGGACTGCACCAGCAGAATAGTGAGTGCAGCTCTGGAGTATAATACAGGATGTAACTCAGGATCAGTACAGGATAAGTAATGTATGTACACAGTGACTGCACCAGCAGAATAGTGAGTGCAGCTCTGGAGTATAATACAGGATGTAATTCAGGAACCGTACAGGATAAGTAATGTATGTACACAGTGACTGCACCAGCAGAATAGTGAGTGCAGCTCTGGAGTATAATACAGGATGTAACTCAGGATCAGTACAGGGTAAGTAATGTATGTACACAGTGACTGCACCAGCAGAATAGTGAGTACAGCTCTGGAGTTTAATACAGGATGTAACTCAGGATCAGTACAGGATAAGTAATGTATGTACACAGTGACTGCACCAGCAGAATAGTGAGTGCAGCTCTGGAGTATAATACAGGATGTAACTCAGGATCAGTACAGGATAAGTAATGTATGTACACAGTGACTGCACCAGCAGAATAGTGAGTGCAGCTCTGGAGTATAATACAGGATAAGTAATGTAATGTATGTACATAGTGACTGCACCAGCAGAATAGTGAGTGCAGCTCTAGAGTATATAATACAGGATAAGTACTATATACACACAGTTAGCTGTAAGTAATGCTCTTTCTATACGTCACGTCCCCCGTGTGCAGCTTACTCTCTATACACAGTGAAGGCCCCGTACACACTAGTGTATTGTCAGCTGACGGTGTAATGTGAGTGGGACGCCCCCGACCCTTCCCTGACAGATGATGTTGGGGGAGAGGATTATTGGGTTGTGTCAGTATTTTTTCTCAATCTTTCTCCCCACTGAATACACATGTAGTCCAGCTGAGCCCAGCATGTACACTATGTGTATGGGGGGGGGCAGCTATAGAATGTGTATGTCCGCCCTTACACAGGGAATGCAATCCCTCAATGATAAGATCCCTGTGCAGCCGGAGAAAGAAATCTGAGATCTAAAGCAAAACTATATATCCGTCTGCCCAGCTCCTCCTGACAGGTTTTCTATTCCGGTTTTAAAATGTTCTCCCCTATCCACCTGATATGGGATGGCTCCTAGATTGGTGGGTGTCCGACTGCCGGGACCTCGGTACATACAATGTGAATAGGGCGCTCCATTCATGCTGGGCACGTCAGCACCTATTTCCCATAGAGAATGAATGTCAGGACACCTGCTCGACCAGGCACTCTTCATTTTGCGGTGATTCGTGGAGGGTTCCAGCAATCGGACATCTGTTGATTTTTCTAGTTAACCCCTAGTCTATGATGGGGAATAAGTCTTATAACTGGAGTAACCCATTAAGATCCTTTACAAATGTCTGACCTGGGGAACTCAAACGTCTCCTGTTTTTTCTGCTGCAGGTGGGACGCTCGCTCCGAGAAGTATGGGCGCGCAGTGTGGTGATCTGAGGACGGCAGGCAGCGGGCGGCATTTCTCGGACTAGAAGTCTCTACCTCAAGAAACCATGGCTAAACTGGACTGGATTGTCAGTTTTGAGACTTTGAGGGATCTGAAGAGACTGTGTCACTGGGGGCCCCTCATCGCCCTCGGGGTCATTATAATCTGCTCCATTGTGGCTGTCCTGGATTCTATCCTCTGGTATTGGCCCCTCGATTCCCCGGGCGGCAGTCTTAATTTTCTCACGCTCATTAACTGGACTGTTATGATTCTTTACAATTACTTCAATGCAATGTTCATCGGCCCCGGGTTTGTTCCTCTGGGGTGGAAACCGGTAAGTAAAATTTACTGATGTGACTTCCATCGGCCGCTGCTCGCCAAGGCCTTTGTGTCGTCTGCTCAGCGGCGGTTTCCTTGCTCTGATATTCGGCACATTAGAGGCCGTTCTCGGCCTCCACTTACTCATCTGTCCCACACGGCTGCCGTCTTCCTCTTCCTAGTAGCCCAAAATGGTGTAACCTGTAGTTTCTGGGCTCCAATGCAAGATCTGTAATGGGGCCCCTAATAAGGGCCAGCTGCTGCCGTCTGTGCTGGTTGGAAGTAAAATAATAATTTACATGATATAATCAAATTATAATAATTCTATAGCCACAATAAAGCCGTCAGCTAAGTCTCCTCACCTCTATATACATGCAAAATGGGCATGGCCGAGGGTCTTCTCAGTAGGAAGGGGAGCAGCTGCCAGGCCCCTCTCTTCCTCCTCCACCTCTCGGACCCTCGTCTCCTCCTCCCTCCTCTCGGACCCTCGTCTCCTCTGCCTCTCTAACCCTGGTCTCTCTCTTCTGTTCCCCACCAGGTCCCTTTACTGGACACTGGGCAACCTGCTGTCATAAAACTCTATCTAATAGGCTTCTGTGTCCATGTAGAGAGCGGCAGATTGTACCGGACACTATAAAAACCAGTAAACGGGACATATGAACCAGAGCAGAACTCTGTCTATAGGGCACGGCCACAAGCAGCAGGGACCCCAGCCGGACCCCGCTAACAATAGGCAGAAGGACGCCTGTAGTATACGTGCGAGAGGCGGCTGCAGAGGCGCTGAGCTTGTGGTGTCAGAGAGGGGCTGATTAATGGAGCCGGGGGCAAGGGGCCCAAGAATAGAAGTAATGGGGTGGGATTCTGTGTGAGGCATACAATAAATGGGAAAGACCCCATAACTCCTTTACAGTAAGGGTAGGGCGTGTTCCCATGGAATGTATAAGTGGTAAAATGCACGATGAATCCTCACGAGTTACTGGAGATTTGTCGCAGTTTTGTAAATGAGTCCTCGCCCTCAGTTTTCTGATGTTGCCTCGTTACGGATTTAAGGGATTAGACTCTAAGCTCAAAAGAAAACCTGTTATTGTCAAAGCAGATTACTACTCCCTCCTCGTTACTGAGGCTCCTCCCCCATATTTAGGCTCCACCCATTACTTTATATGCGTCAGCTTCCGGCTATTCACAGTTTTCACTCTGTAGGTTTAGTTCTTTGTAATTCGGTCTTCTATGATTCCATTACAGCAATCAGCTCCCCCTACAATTGCCACAGTAGATTATTGAAATAAGCAGAGCTGCAGTGTAAAGCATGGGAAAGAGACAGAGGTGGATTTTAGATTACCTTGGACTTCAACAGATAATATAGATAAACTAGAGGCATTGATCGTAGATCTAACCTAATGGAGAAGAGTTGCAGTGTGGAGCATAGAGGACAAGGCAACAACCTGAGCACCTGCCGACAGCAAGTGAAGTTCAGACCATTTAAGGGGTATTCCCATCTTGGACATTTGTGGGCATATCGCTCGCCATGCATCTGCCGCCGCCCTCAATTCATTTTTAGGGGAGTGCTGGATCGGCTACGTCCATAAGCCCCATAGAAGTGAATGGAGCGGCGGCTGCGCTTGTGCAGTGCGCTTCCCATTAATTTCAGAGGGACTTCTGATCCCCATAGAAATTAATGGAGGGCGGCCGCACATGCACAGTGGGTCCACCATTACCTTGTGGGCTCCATTCTAAGTATAGGCGGGGGTCCCAGAGGTAAGGCAATCTGTCGCCCTGATTATTATCAGCAGTGATACGTGAGCAGTTCTGCAGATAAGGAGTCCAGACCTCGATTCCCAGCGCTCCGAGCTGCTGTGCGTGTGCAGAGGAGTCCGTCCGTTATGCTAGCACAGTATCCTGGACCGCGTATTTCAGTGCAGCTTTGAATGATGACAGCGGGGGCAGAAGGAAAATAAAAAATGGTCTCCTTCTCTGCAGGACTGCGCATGTATGACTGTAGATAATGGTCCGGAATCAGCGTGGCTGCACAAAAACGCACATAAATCTGCACTATCGTGGCCCCTTCAGACAGCTGACTGGTGGGGGCCCCTCTGATGGCTCATCCGGAGAGCAGGCAATTAATATCCCGGGCCTGCGCTGTGGACGCCGCTCTCTAGTACCGCGGTGCTCTCAGGGCTCAGTAGCGCCACCCACAGGAATCAAAGCCTCCAACAGCTACAAGTTATGAGAATTTAGAAATTTTTATTTTTCTTATCTGTCCTCACGAGGTTAAAATACAATGGCTTTATGGTATTTCTTCGCCCTCTGAAAAGTCTAACGTGTTTGTTCCATGTGTCTGAAGGAGAACGCCCAGGACTGCAGGTTTCTTCAGTATTGCAAGGTGTGCGAGGGGTACAAAGCGCCGCGCTCCCACCACTGCCGCAAGTGCAACAGGTAGTAGCACGGGGGACGGGGGGCCCCGGGGACACGCAGCCTGCACTCAGCTCTAGTCAGTTGTTGATTTCTTGTGTATCAGATGCGTGATGAAGATGGATCACCACTGCCCGTGGATCAATAACTGCTGCGGCCACCGCAATCACTCCTCCTTCACGCTGTTCCTGCTGCTGGCGCCCCTCGGATGCATCCACGCTTCCTACGTCTTCATCATGACCATGTACACACAGATGTACAACAGGGTGAGTCCGGGCCCGTGCCACCTCACAGCTCTCACATTCTCTTTGCAGTGGCTGTGGCCCTTGAATTGCTCCTATAATCTGTGTGGGGCCCAGTCTTAAAGGGGTCCTCTCACTTCAGCATTTATTATGTAGAGAAAGTTAATACAAACCACTTACTACTGTATTGTTATTCTCCATATTGCTGTATTCATTTTTCCATCACATTATACACTGCTCGTTTCCATGGTTATGACCACTCAACAATCCACCTGCGGTGGTCGTGCTTGCACACTAGGAAAAAGCACCGGCCTTTCTGGAGGCCGGGAGCGTGGGAGCTCTCATGAGCTGGTGCTTCTTCCTATAGTGTGCAAGCACGACCACCACTGCTGGATTCTAGGGTGGTCATAACCATGGAAACAAGCCGTGTATAATGTGATGGAAAAATGAATCCAGCCAGCAAAGGAAGCAACATGGAGAATCACAATACATTAGTAAGTGCTTTGTATTAACTTTCTCTACATGATAAATGCTATTTGCTGAAATGAGAGGACCCCTTTAAACCTTGTCATTTCCTTATTCTTTTAGGTCTCATTTGGGTGGAATTCGGTGAAGATCGACATGAGCATGGCGCGGCGGGAGCCGGCTCCCATCGTCCCCTTTGGTATTTCTGCCTTTGCCGTTACCCTGTTTGCCTTAGGACTGGCCCTCGGCACGACGATCGCTGTGGGGATGCTCTTCTGCATTCAGGTGCGTTGCCGGTTCGCGCTGGTTTCCCGTATAAACTGCGTATTATTTAATGGTCGTGTAATGCCCTGAGACCCATAAACATAAGGGCAAAGTCGAACAGTCCTTCCGATTTTTCTTATTCTGAGGCTGAAAACCAATAAACTGCTGTTTTAACCCCTTCCTGCACCATACATTTACGACACTGGCGAGTGGTAGTTCCCTCGACGGCACTGTACAGCGCAGGAGCTGAGCCTTCCTTATAGCTTCACATTCATTGCATATGTTAGGCCCCCGGCTGCCATGGCAATCCATCGGGATCCCACAATGACATTGCAGACCACCAGTGGCCTTAGAGAGGCAGCCCCTGCCTCACTGTAAAACCACCTGTGGCATCTAATGATTGGAATTGGCTCTGATCCTGGCTGTCGCAGTAGGGTCACGCCATCACTGCACCGTACACGTGCACCACTGTGTGCAAACTACTACCTTACACCATACGCCACATTGCAGGAAAGGGTTAAACAGCAGTTAATGGGTTTTCTTTAAGAAGCCGAACTATGGCAGAAATGTTTTACTACATCTTGATATATATTTTGCTTTGATTCCTCACAATTTATTATTCTCTGCTTGCTGTCAGTGAATTGGAGCATTCTTGTTTTAAAGACAGAAAACTTAGTCTAGACAGGGCTCAACAGACGTTGTGAAACTGCAACTCCCAGCGTGCTCCATTGACTTCTATGAGCGTTCTAAGAACGGCCAAGCGGGTGTGCATGCTGGGAGTTGTAGGTTTCACCAGAGCTCAAGCCAAAGGTTCCAGATCCCTGGTCTAGACCTTATCCTTCTTACAGCTGAGGGTTTGTTACAGTAGCATCCAGTATAGACAATCCCCTTCTTTTTTTTATTTTTTCTTTTTTTTATTTTTTTTATTTTTTTCAGCGTGGACTCAAGACTGATATACTTTACCTCCACTGATACATTGTAACAAACAGAGACTTATCCTGCTGATGTGGTTAGCTTATAGAGCATTGTCAAGACTGGATATAATTGTAACAAACCCTCAGCTGTGATATGTATTGGGTCTGCATGTGTTTTCAGCCTCGGGTGTTCACATTCAATGCCAGCAATCAGAAATCCTGAAAGTGTTGATGACTTGATGCACAAAGCTTATTAGAATGTTGCAGGAGTTTTCATCACACAAGGATTAAAGAGGTTATCCTAGACTAAAAAATGTCCCCTATAGGCCGGAATCTACTTGCCTCGCTCCCTTGTCCACCGCCACTGCTGCTTCTCCCCGTGCGCAGGGGGGGTCAGGCGGGGACAGGGACGAGCCTCGCTAGTGTCACCCGCGATGCTAGGGAAGCTCGTCTCTGTCCTCGCCGCCCATTGGCTGCTCCCGTCCCCCGACACCGGATGTCTTCATCCACGCACGGGGAGAAGAGGCAGTGGCGGTGCGGGGACCATGAGTGGCGCGGGGAGCCAGGTATATTCAGTGTGAGGGGTCCGGGCATATGGGGGACATTTTTCAGTGTCGGATAACGCCTTTAAAGAGGTTACCCAAAGGTATGAGGAGGAACCATTACTTGCGTCATAATACGCCCTCCCGCTGCAGCCCCGGTGGTCCTGCACGGTCCTTGTTTGCCTTCCTACAGTAATGATGCGTCGTATATCCATGTGACTGCTGCAGCCAATCGCAGCGGTCTAGTGCCATCCACGCAAGCATCGTCGCTGAGGCCACTGCAAGAAAATAAGCCAAGGTCGGCAGGACCACCGGAGCCCTGGCGCTGGAGCGATGAGTAACAATTTGTCTTATTTTCTGCAGCTAGTTCAACTTTTTGAACGCTCAGACAATCCCTTTAAGCATTCTGTAGATACGAATGGCACAACCCTTTAAATTCGTACATCGTTGGTGGTTTGTTTCATCAGATGAATGACAATCCAGCGATGCGCGTTGTGGCTTCCCTCTGTACACAGTCGTCTGGCCCCGCGGCTCTGATAAATGCACCTTTTCTGTTGTTTAAACCGTCCACACAATAGCAGAACAAAGCCCGTCCCATCAGATCTCATTACCGCGAGCGCCGCCGCCGCCATGCACCTTGTGCCGTCTTCTGCTCGGCCATTGATGCCTTCATTATGGAGTAATTGATTTCACTCAGGCAGTTAAATGACATACAAAAGAGAGGAGCCCACGCTGAGAAGATCACGCGCGTCCCTCACAAAGCCCCCCCACGCACACTGGAGGCACGGCGCTCGCCCGGGGGCGCATTGTGCAGCAGCCGCTGATTGACGACCGATCAAAACACTCATTGTACCGCCAAATGAAAAATAAAATGCCGCCGCTCGCTGCACGGCCATCATTCTGATGCATTATGTATTGTGTGCTTCCAGATGAAAGTGATCCTGAGGAATAAAACCTCCATTGAATCGTGGATCGAAGAGAAGGTAAGTCCGTCATTAACACGCTGCCCCCCCCCCCCCCAACAATGGCTCCCATGGCGAGGACGCCGAGAACAATGGCCGATCGTATTAATGCTGCTGTCGACATCCGGCTGAATAGTTCTTGGTTTTGCAACTTTTTATTTGTGTGGCAGGGTTTAAGGGGTTAATGCCGGTCCTAAAGCGCCAGGACGCTCTCATATGTCCGCGCTTTATGGCGTCATTGGCATCGTGTATTATACTGTGGACATTAGCTCTTGCCGCAATAACAAGGTGTCTGCCCCCCTTTTATATGCTGCAGCGTCGTATTTTTCTCATGCGGATTATAATCGGATTTCTGCGCCGAGCTTGTAGTTCTACACAGTAGTCACTCTGGATAAGCAGATCTGCAGTGTAAAGCATGGGAGAGGGACATTGCAGCAACCAAAGGCAGGAGGATATTTCGGGCACCAACAGACCATGCTGCTATAGAGTGACTGATCATAGCTGTGCACTGATGGAGCAGAGCTGCAGTGTAAAGTACGGGGGGTAGTCACAGCCATTGAGGAAATGGGAGCAGCTGAGATATATGGCAGCAGCAGAGCAGGGTGTGGACCCAGTCATCATAAGGAGCATTTGCCTGCAGGTGCCCTGTTGCCACTTATGCTTTTGGGCCGGGGCTGATCAGTGACTTAATTTGCGCAGCCAAAAAATATGCACAATATTTCTAACTCTTGGTTTTGCATTGAAGTCACATGACTAATTTACGGTGCAATTTAGAATTTGACCCCCGTTGGGCAACAATAAAAAGAATCCCTGACACGACGCAAGCGATTCGCAGAGCCACGTGTTATATGATCAGCAGAATAATCTGGTGTTAATAGGACCCGAGTTATAAAACCTCAAAGATCTATAAAATGATGTGAATGCGGAAACTCATCTGATAGTCCAGAAATCCTGGTACCAAATCTGGAGAGTAGGAAGAACAGAGCTGTGGTTAGTGGTAGATGATACGTCAGTGGTTAGCGGTAGGTCTATGGTTAATAGTAGATGATAAGTCTGTGGTTAGCGGTATGTCTGTGGTTAGTAGTTAGTAATACACCTGTGGTTAGCGGTAGATGATACGCCTGTGGTTAGCGGTAGGTCTGTGGTTAGTAGTTAGTAATACACCTGTGGTTAGCGGTAGATGAAACGCCTGTGGTTAGTGGTATGTCTGTGGTTAGTAGTTAGTATCACGCCTGTGGTTAGTGGTATGTCTGTGGTTAGTAGTTAGTATCACGCCTGTGGTTAGCGGTAGATGATACGCCTGTGGTTAGTGGTATGTCTGTGGTTAGTAGTTAGTATCACGCCTGTGGTTAGTGGTATGTCTGTGGTTAGTATCACGCCTGTGGTTAGTGGTATGTCTGTGGTTAGTAGTTAGTATCACGCCTGTGGTTAGCGGTAGATGATACGCCTGTGGTTAGCGGTATGTCTGTGGTTAGCGGTATGTCTGTGGTTAGCGGTAGATGATACGCCTGTGGTTAGCGGTAGATGATACGCCTGTGGTTAGCGGTATGTCTGTGGTTAGCGGTATGTCTGTGGTTAGCGGTAGATGATACGCCTGTGGTTAGCGGTAGATGATACGCCTGTGGTTAGCGGTATGTCTGTGGTTGGTAGTAAGTTATTAATACACCTGTAGTTAGCGGTACACTTATAGTTAATAGTAGTATGTTAATAACACGTCTGTAGTTAGCAGTATGTCTGGTTAGTGGCACACCTATGGTTAGTGGTAAGTTAGTAATACGCCTTTAGTTAGTGGTACGCCTGGGTTAGCGGCACAGTAATGTTAGACTTGCCCCTTTCTATAGTCGGGCGCCTACAGACGTGTGTTCATACGTTTTATATACTGAACCTCTGGCGCCTCTCGGGCCCCGCTCCACCAGATTAAAGGAATTGTCCTGTGTTGGATAAAAGCTGCAGCAGGATTCCTGTATGCGAATGAATGAGGTATTTTTCTCCAGCATCAGGGTGGTTCACACATCCCATCTGCTCTTGTGGAGTTTCCATCCATATTTATGAGCGGACAATCCACAGTCTCTTACAGCAGAAGTAAAGTGAAGGTAATCGGTGCAGAAATCGACATTTTGCATCCACGGCACGTCGTCTGTTCTTTGCGTGCGTAAGGTAAAGTCCACGGTATAATCTGCGTACACTGCGCCATTTAACGATCACCCCCTCTACTTCCAGGCCAAGGACCGCATTCAGTACTACCAGACAGGCGAAACCTTCATTTTCCCCTACGACTTGGGCAGCAGGTGGCGCAACTTCCGGCAGGTGTTCACTGGCTCTGGTTCTCCGGAGGGGGACGGGATAGAGTGGCAAGTCCGCGACCGCTGTCATCGGTACACACTGACGGTAAGAACTGGAGGGGAAACCAACTGGACGTGCCAGAAGACATAATGTATATAGCGGGGGGATCGTGACCCCGCGACCTGGAAATGTAAGGGGGCGTTCACATGGTGCAGTCACATTTTGATTTTCACAAAATTGCAGTAAAAAGTGCGAAATTATGGCAATGAATCTTTCTCTCCCCTCCCCCATTGTTCGTCAATTGTATTGGACTCTCAGATAATAATGTTTAACATCAGTGAGGCCAAAACCTGACTGATACACCCTAAAAATGCTTGTAACAGGTTACTAATGTGTTTGCATAGATATTTTTATTAAAGGGGTTTTCTGAGACTTCTCGTGATGAGCTATCCTCAGTATCTGATCCGTGGGGTTCCGACACCTGGGACCCCCGCCACTCAGATGTTTGAGAAGGCACCGGCCCTCGCCGCAGCGCTGCGACCTTCTCTAGGCCATGCCATGTCACATTCATCTGTCACTTGCCTAGGCGTACCTCAACCCTATTGAAGTGACTGTGGCTGAGCTGTGACACCGAGCGCAGACGTTATACTGTGTACAACGTTATGCTTGATGAGCAGCGAGAAGCCCCGCGGCGCTTGTGCCTTCTCAAATAGTTTATTTCTATGGGATTGACGCTACTCTGCTATCCTTACCGCGACACATGTTGTGCGACCAGTGTCGCCATACCCTAAATGTCTCGGAAAACCCCTTTAAAGCTAGGTGACCCTGTTGTCTGCAGTCACCACTAGGGGGCGCTCTCTACAGAGAGTAGTAGATCCGTCTTCAGTGAACTCCCCTAGTGGTGGCGTCTCGTTAGAGGTTCGCTGTCTTGTGTTGGCAGATCTCTGACTTCTTGTAATTACTTCTTATACGTATTCTTTTCTCAGGTGGAGCAGCTGAAGCAGAAAGCAGACAAGCGCGTGCGCAGTGTAAGTACGGATAGGTCTTCCTAAATCTTGGGCCTGATATTCAGGTCTGCTCATGCAGAAGTAAATGGCAGTCTGTAGAGGGGGGCATCTGTTGGGGTATGTTGTTAAAGGGACGGACTTCTTTGGACCTCTTGAGGTCATGGAGGGGGTCCAGCTGATGCGTAAAAGCAGCCTTCATGTTTGACAGGAGGGGCTCTTATGGGTGTAAATTCATTGTGTCCCCCATCTAGGTGAGGTACAGAGCGGTGGAGGACTACAGCGGCGCCTGCTGTCCCGTTACCAAAGGCATCCGCACCTTCTTTACTACACCTTGCACTGAGGAGCCGCGGATGAAGCTGCACAAAGGAGACCTCGTCTTAGCTACCCGAGGCCTGAAGTAAGTACCTCTGCCACCTCCACCATCTGCACCGGTCCCTGGGCGAGCGGGAATACAGTAAATGCTGGCTCTGTCTTGCAGGCAATGGATGTACGGAGACAAGATAATCGAGGGCGATCTCCCTCCAGGTAAGTGGAATCCACATATCATATAGAGCAGCCTTGATTGCATTGTACAGCTATTAAATTACATCATCCCTCATACTCCAGTCACATCCAGAGCTGCATTTTCCTACCTGAGGCTGCAAAATGTCACAGTTTATGTCCTGCACCAGAGCTAACTCAGCCAGCAGGGGGCGACAGTAATTTCATAATCTAGGAATGTTATCACTTCAGTCACTCGCAATGCAGGGCACCGGAGTGAATTGTATTACGGGAGATCAACTCAGCTGCAGATTTGGATGTGACTGGAGAAGATCATCTGATTTTACTTTATATATTTTTTCCCCCCCTCAGATGGAATCCGAATTAGGGGCTGGTTCCCCCGAAGATGTGTGGCGAAGTACGTGTCCGATTCAGGTTCCGACCAGTCAGATGATGAGAAGAAGACCAGATAGCAAAAACTAGGCATT
This sequence comes from Bufo gargarizans, assembly GCF_014858855.1. Lineage (NCBI taxonomy): Eukaryota > Metazoa > Chordata > Amphibia > Anura > Bufonidae > Bufo > Bufo gargarizans. The sequence continues at coordinate 251,253 of NW_025334526.1, forward strand.
GCTAGTTATCACAGATCTTAAAGGGGAGCTATCGAGACATTACTAGCTGCAGTTACAGACCCATTCATAAATGTAACCTACCTCTTCCATAACCATACTGTGTCTTCAGACTATAAGTGCACCCACATAGTGTTGTCTTGGGGTTCATACCCCTCCTGTATTGCTCCCCACAGCCAGCCTATGTGGGATGTCATCCTCATGATGTACAGACTGGCGGGACGCGGTGCGCCGGTTAATCAGCATTTCGTAGAACGTTCTGCAGCTTTAGAATATATTTTGTGTTTCCGTTCCGCACCATTTTCAAGATCCCTGCTTGCTGTCAGTAAATGGGAATAATCTTGTTTACACCTAGAAGCTTGGAATAAAACTTTCCCCTTTTATAGATCTGCAGACACACAGCTGATGTCTTGTTACAATGTGTCAATTTAGACAATCCTCTATGGGAAGCGTCAACAGCCAAGCGTTAAATGTCGTAAAACCTCCATAGGATTGAGTTGGGCATGCTGGGAGGAGTAGTCTGACACCAGCTGGAGGTTGCTGACCCAGGCTCCGTAGGGTTCTTCAGGCCTGCACAGTGACACACGCCATAGGCTTATAATGCAGCATCAGCATCCAGTTTCTGCTGGAATCTAATGGAAATAAATCCTCTGACGTCACAGCGGTATCATAAAAGTCTGTGGCGGCTGTATCACGGCTCTTCACCACGCGGAGGAAGTGCACGCCTACTGAGACCGTACTCTGATACAATGTAGCAAACCTTCAGAACATGACATTCCAATACTGCACTGTTTTTAAATAAATATATTGTTAGAAAGTGACCTATAGGTTAAGTCAACTTTTTATGTTGATCAAAATTTATATTAAAATCTAAAATCTTAGGTTTCTTTTTTGCACATAATAGGGTTCTAGGGAGATCACTTCTCTGCATTCATGTCCTTATCATCACAGGCAGGATTACAATGACGGGTAACACCTCTACATACAACAAGTTGTGAAGCTGTGTAAATAAATGTGAATAAAAACAGAATACAATAATTTACAGGTCTCGTAGAGCCGTATTTTATTCACATCGGATGATGAAAGTGAGACATTTTACTATTTCATGGGGAAAAAATTATCTAATGTAGAACTCAAAAGCACATCGCAAAGTTATTAAAAGTAAACGGTGCTAATAAAGACACAGCGGAAGGAACAACTTACTACTAAGTCTCGTGGCTGGATATAAAAAGAGCATAGCTGGGCAGAGGGTCACCCGTCTACGAAATGATGCATCTAAAAATTGTGGAAAAATGTTTAGAAAAAAAACTTCCTCAACGTAAAATTGTGAATACGTTGAATTTCCCACCATCTACAGGACATGATATCAAAAGATTCAGCGAATGTGGAGAAGTCCAGTCCAGGGATCGCCGTCTGTGAACACAGTTCGCTGTGCAATCGTCAAACGCAGGTTAAAGCTGAATCGTGCGAAGAAGAAGCCGTACGTCCCCACGATCCAGACAAGCCGCCGTCTCCTCTGGGACAAAGCTCACTTTAAAAGGGACTGAGGCAAAATCGAGAACTTTTGTGGTCAGATGAATGCATTCAAAATTATTTTTTGGAAACCACTGATGCCGTGTCCTGTGGATTGAAGAGGAGAGGGACCACCCAGCTTGTTATCAGCGCACAGTCCAAATGCCTGCATCTCTGATGGTTGCGTTAGTGCCTATGGCGTGGGCAGCTTTCTGTGCTCCCATCCTGACAACGTCTCTTTCAGGGAAGGCCTTGCATATGTCTGCAGGACTGTGCTAAACCATGTACTGCATCCATCACAACTGCAGGAAGGGCCCGGGTGCAGATCTGGCCGCCTGCACTCCAGACCTTTCTTCAACAGAAAAGATTTGATGCATCACAAGAGCAAAAAATCTGGCAAAGATGACGCAGAATCCTGAGCCGCTAGAATCCTACATCAGACAAGAATGGGACAATGTTCCTCTTCCAAAACTCCAGCAATTGGTCTCCTCACTTCCGAGACACTTACAGACTGTTGGTAAAAGCAGAGGGGGCACTACACAATAGACATGGCCCTGGCCCAACGAGATTTTGAGATTAGTTGCTGCCATCAAGATCTAAATTCTTTTTTTTTTTTTCTGAAATGGTAAAATGTCTCCCACTTCGGGTCCATTCACACGTCCGTAAATGTTTCCATTTGGCGCTATAATAGAAAATGCCTATTATTGTCTGTTATTGCGGATAACAATAGGATATGTTCTATTTTTTTTTTTGCGGAGCCACGGAAGTTCGGGGCCGCGGAACGGAAGTGCAGATGTGGACAGCACGCTGCCGTCCGCATCTTTTCCAGCCCCAATGAAAATGAATGGGTCCACACCCGTTCCGCATAATTGCGGAACTGACCTGGACCATTCATACGGACGTCTGAATGGAGCCTTAAAGCCTCATTGACACGTCAGTGATTGGAGCCTCCACAGACATCAGGTATAAGGCTCCATTCACACGTCCGTGGTGTATTGCGGACCCACAACATAATTAATATTCCCTTACGTCCTACCAGCAGCACAGATGGGGTTAACTGCCCCCCGTGGACTGGTAGGACCGGCGGAATTTTTAATGAGCCCAAAGACCTAAACCAATAAAAGAACTCCAGCTCCCTTAAAGGGAGGGGTTCATCCCCCAGCCCACCGTGTTTTTTTCTGTCCTTTGGACAGGTGGACTGGCGAGTCTTCTCCCTGGTTTATTTATTTTAGACAGGGTGTTTTGGGACGTTACCGTGTGACCTGAGAGGTCTCCTTTAGTCCCTTATGGGGGATGCGCTTATTTTTTGCGCCCCATTGCAGTGTGGTTTCCATGCTCACATGTCGTCCCTCCGTCTTCTCCCCTGCGATAGCCGGCAGCGCTCCGCTGAGAAAGTTTGCCTGGGCGCCGCCATAACCGGAAGTGACGCGGCCCTAGCCGCGACGTCACTTCCAGTTTCCCCGGCGTCTGCCGAACGGGTTTTTCGGCTGTTGTTTTTCTTGCGCAGGGGGGAATAGGGATGTGGGGGACACTCTCACTTAGGCTTAGGCCTTCTTTTCCCCTTTTTTAACAAGGGAAGGCTGTTTTGTATAGCTGTTTCAGGGGGAGGTTTAGCCCTGAGCTTCACCACTCCCCTGGGCGGAGCTATCCTATTTAAGCTCCCTGATTCCCTCAGTCGGTCTCTGGCTGCGCTGCTTTAACAAGCTAGCTCCAGAGTCTCCTGTCATTTGTGAGGCATTGCCTTCAGACCGGTCTTTTTTGCTTTAACAGCTATCTTTGCTCTCTCCTCTGGTTCGTGCTAATCTGGAGGGTTTTTTTCTTTATTTCCATTTTTTTATGATGTTTAAAATTCCTCTCCTTTTTGTTTCCTTGTAGCTATGGCCTCTCCTGCAGAGCCCGATCAGCCACGGAAATCAGCCACCAAGAGGAGACACCTGGCTTGCTATGATTGCAATACGCCTCTTGAGGACAGCTGCCCATTTTCCAGATGTAACAGCTGTCGTTCCGCCACTGCTACTGAGCCTTCAATGCAGGATATGTACCAGTGGGCTAAGACTTATGTCGACGACTCCATCAAGGGGGTCTTAAGTCTCCTTAACGAGAGACTACCCGTTCCCTCCCATATACCTATGGAGGTGCCCGCCCCCACCGATAGGCCTATGCCCCTTTCTGTGGGGTCATCTTCCTCGGATGAGGAAGAAGCGACTTCTGGCTTCTTTCCGCCGGAAAAGACCCAGAAGCTTCTAAGGTCCATCAGGTCGGGGGACCATGATGTTGACGTAGGGGAGTCTTCCGATCCTGCCTGCCGGACCCAGCGGGTCTTTAGGGCAGATGAGACCCTTCTCTCTGTGATGCGCACGGAGTGGAAAAAGCCAGAAAAAGGCCCAGTCCTTACCAGGAAGTTCAGACTAATGTTTCCTATGGCTATACCCTTAGTGGAATCATGGGGTTCCATTCCTAAGGTGGACATGGCGATTGCCAAGTTGTCCAGGCGCACTCTGGTCCCTGCAGATGATGGGTCTAGCCTGCAGGACCCCCTAGATAAGAGGGCAGAGTGCACCCTCAGAAGAGGTTACTCGGCGGCCGCAGCCTCGGCCTCGACTTCTATTGCTGCCACAGAGGTCTCCTCCTTCCTCAGAACCAAGCTGAACCAGATCCAGACGGATGTTGACCAGAGTGTCTCTCGGGATGATATCCTCGCTGCCTTTAAGTCCGTCAACCTAGCCATGGATTTTCTCTGTGACACAGCCCAACTCCAATTAAAATTGGCGGCCAAGACTATGGCTTTGGTGTCTGCCGCCAGGAGACCTCTGTGGCTCAAGCCTTGGAATGCGGATAACGCATCCAAATATAACCTCTGTGGGCTCCCCTTTGAACCTAGCCGTCTTTTCGGGTCTGAGCTAGACACTATTATGGAGGGTCTATCAGACAAGAAGGGGAAGAGCCTTCCCCAGCAGCCCTTTCGAGGCAGGGGAAGACAAGCCCGCGGAGGCCGACCAGGACAGCAGGGACGTAAGGATTGGGGGGGGCCGCCTAGAAAGTTTTCTAGGCGTTCCCGCAAACCCACCAGGGAGGCAAAGCCCTCCTGACTATGGGCCTCTCAGAGGCTCTTGGATAAACCCTGCTATCCCTGCCGTTACGCCTCTGGTTTTTCCCGTACCCCTCCCCCACCTTTCTGTGGGGGGGCGTCTTCTCCACTTCAGCCACGTATGGGCCCAGGAAATCCGGGACCCCTGGGTCCAAAATATAGTAGCCGTCGGCTATCTAATAGACCTTATTTCTCCCCCCCCAGGAAGATTCATTGCCACACGCAGTTTTTTGCCAACCAGGCAAAGGGTCTTGGAAGCCTATATCCAAGACTACCTTTCCAAGGGAGCCCTGGAGGAGGTACCGGCAGGGGAGAAGGGTCTAGGGATTTATTCTCCAGTTTTCCTGGTACCCAAAAAGACAGGAGATCTTCGGATGATTATAGATTTGAGATTTCTCAATCGTTTCATAAGGAGGACCAGGTTCCGCATGGAAACCATAAGGTCAGTCAGCCACCTCCTCAACCCTGGGGATGTGATGGCTACTCTGGACCTCAAAGATTCTTACCTCCACATCCCGATCCATCCTTCCTCCCGGAAGTTTCTCAGGATCGCGGTCCAGATATCAGGAGTGTGCAAACATTTCCAGTTTGCCGCCCTTCCCTTCGGAATCTCGTCTGCCCCCCTGATCTTCACCAAGGTGGTAGTATCGGTTGTGGCAGCATTGAGACTCCAAGGTCTGACCATTGTCCCTTACCTGGACGACTGGCTTCTTCTAGCCCCTTCAGTCCCGCTACTTTCCCACCATCTTCATGTCGCAATTTCTTTTCTGCTCCGCCTAGGCTGGATGGTCAACTGGTCGAAGTCGAACGTGAGCCCTTCGACTTCTATCCATTATCTGGGATTCATAATCGACTCTCTGCAGATGTCCCTCCAGTTGACACCGGAAAGAAGAATGCGGATTCAGGACCTAGCAAGGTTCCTTTATGTACCACGACGAGTCTCCATACGGACCCTCATGAAGATGGTGGGGCTCATGTCAGCGGCTGCGGATGCAGTCCCTTGGGCTTTATGGCACCTCCGACCTCTTCAATCGGAGGTCTTTAAGCAAATGGAACGGCAGCCCCAAGGGGCTAGATTCCCTGTGCTCCCTATCCAACCAAACCCGGAATTCCCTCAGATGGTGGTTCCATCTACCAGAAGGGAAGTCTATGACCCAACCAGCTTGGCTCATATTGACCACGGACGCGTCCCTTGTAGGCTGGGGCGCTCATCTAGACGGGTCCCCAGTTCGGGGATCCTGGTCTCCTCAGGAGCGGCATCTTTCTTCAAACCTCCGCGAGATGCGTGCTATCCGGCTAGCCCTCCTTCACTTCGCCCCTCGGATTCGGGGCAAAGCAGTGAAAGTCCAGTCAGACAATATGACTGCCGTGCTTTATATAAACAAGCAGGGAGGCACAAGATCCGTACCCCTTCTTTTAGAGATTGGGGTAATTCTTCGGTGGGCAGAGCTGAACCTATCCCATCTATCCGCCACTCACATCAGAGGCTCCCTCAATGTCATCGCGGACCGTCTAAGTCGCGGCCTACCGACCATGGAATGGTCATTACATCCGGAGATCTTCAAACAATTAGTCCTCAGGTGGGGGATGCCAGAAGTGGATCTCATGGCAACCAAGTTCAACGCCAAGGTACAGAGGTTCTGTTCCCTTTACAGGGAGGACAACCCCCTGGCGATAGATGCTCTGACAATACCGTGGAGGTTCAGGCTGGCGTACATCTTCCCTCCCTTTTCCATGATTCCGAGGGTATTGATGAAAATCCGTCAGGATCAGGCCTCGGTAATAGCCATCATACCGTTTTGGCCCAGGAGATCCTGGTTTACCCAGCTCATTCAGATGAGTCGGGGACAATATTGGAGACTCCCCCCGGAGCAGACCCTGGTGTCGTGGGACACTCATCTCTGCCCAGATCTGCACAGATTCAACCTGACAGCCTGGAGGTTGACCAGTCCCTTCCCAGAGTAGAAGGGCTCTCTGAGTCGGTCCTGAGAACATTATCGCATTCCAGAGCAGAGTCTACCAGAAAGGCCTACTCCCGGATTATGAGGATCTTCACCTCTTGGTGTAGCTCCAATCAGGTGGCGTTTGCAGATCCGCCCCTCGCAGCGATCCTACAGTTCCTTCAGGATGGGATAGACAGAGGTCTCTCCCCTTCTACCCTGAAGGTCCAAGTGTTTGCCATCTCGGCCTGTCTTAACAGACCATATTCTCGGGACCCGCTCATCAAGCGCTTTCTTAAAGGAGCGGAAAGATTGAAGCCTACAATACTGAGACACGTTCCTCAATGGGATTTGTCAGTTGTTCTTAGGGGGCTAGCATCTCCCCCCTTTGAACCCTTGGAGGAGGCAAGTTTTAAACTCTTAACACTTAAGATGGTTTTTCTTCTGGCCATAACTTCGGCCAAAAGAGTTTCGGAGCTTCAAGCTTTCTCCGCGTTATACCCTTATACCATGTTTTTACAAGATAGGGTCCTTTTGAAATTTCTACCTTACTTTAGACCTAAGGTTTCTACCTTTCAAAATATTAATCAGGTAGTCTCTCTTCCTGTATTACTCTCTGCCTCCTCCCCAGATGCTCCTGTCCGACATCCACTGGACATAGCTAGATGCCTTCAGATCTATGTGGATAGATCCAAAGAGTTCAGGATGGATGAAAATCTCTTTATCCTGTTTGCCGGTAAGTCAAAAGGCCGTAAAGTGTCTAAGACGACCATTAGTCGCTGGGTTAAGGAAGCCATTAGGGAAGCCTTCATTTCCCAAGCCTTAGATCCTCCGGAGTTTGTGAGGGCCCATTCTACAAGGGCCGTAGCTACCTCTGTGGCGGAAAGAAATCTTCTCCCCCTAGAGTTGATCGGCAAGGCAGCTTCCTGGAGCTCGGAGTCTACCTTCATCTCCCATTATAGGATCGATGCTAGGATCTCTGAGTTCTCGGCCTTTGGGCAGACAGTCCTTACTTCTGCCGAGCATGAGGACCCTCCCTAGGGGATTCTTCTTGCTATCTCCCCATCTGTGCTGCTGGTAGGACGTAAGGGAATCGTTAATTTCTAACGATAATTTGTTTTCCCTTAGTCCTAACAGCAGCACACAAATTTCCCGCCCTAAAGTACTTTTTTTCTTGTGACATACACGGTGGGCTGGGGGATGAACCCCTCCCTTTAAGGGAGCTGGAGTTCTTTTATTGGTTTAGGTCTTTGGGCTCATTAAAAATTCCGCCGGTCCTACCAGTCCACGGGGGGCAGTTAACCCCATCTGTGCTGCTGTTAGGACTAAGGGAAAACAAATTATCGTTAGAAATTAACGATTAAAAAAACACTGCACTCTATAGCTGCTTTTAAGTTGCTTCTTTTATTTCATTCCATTGTATATTTTTTTCTTTTTTATATCCATCCAAAAATAATAAGCCACCGGCGGACCCTCTATAGAAATGCCTATTCTTGTCCGCAGCTGCGGACAAAAATAGGACATCTTCTATCTTTTGCGGAGCTGCGGCCCTGAAGATCGGGCCGCGCTCCGCAATTTCGGATGCAGACAGCACGCTGTGTGCTGTCCGCATCCATTCCATCCCCATAGAGAATGAATGGGTCCGCATCCGTTCCGCAAAATTGCGGACGTGTGCATGAGGCCTTAGGGAAAGATCAGCTCCTGTTCTGTGGTTAAACAGACACCTGGTTTTGGCTCAAAATCACTGATGGAAATCACTAACGTGTGAATGAGGCATAAGGCCTCATGCACACGACCGTTGTTTGAGTCCGCATCCGAGCCGCCGTTTTGGCGGCTCAGATGCGGACCCATTCACTTCAATGGGGCCGCAAAAGCACTCTGTGTGCTGTCCACATCCGTGGCTCCGTTCCGCGGCCCCGCTAAAAAAAATATAACATGTCCTATTCTTGTCCGCGCTTTGCAGACAAGAATAGGCATTTATATTGCTGGCTTCCGTTCCGCAAATTGCAAAAGGCAACACGGGCGGCTTCCGTTTTTTGTGGTTCCGCGTTTTTTTGGACCGCAAGAAATTGAACTGTCGTGTGCATGAGGCCTAAGGCTGATTCACACAACTGTAGCCGTGTTTGCAGTCCACAAAACACGGATAACAGCCATGTGCATTCCGCATTTTGCGTGACTGAATGTCCGGCCTATAATAGAACAGCTCTTTCCCTGTCCGTAATGTAGACAAGAATAGGACATGTTCCATATTTTTGCGGATTCCATGGAACAGACATGGTGTCCTGTCCACGTCTTTTGCAGCCCCATTGAAGTGGATGCCCCAATTCGACCTGCAAAAAAAACACGGATTCGATAATAAAAATACGTTTGAGCGCTTAACACCCAATATGTTCTATGTCATAATGTAAATAAAATGTCGGCGTGTCCAAATAGATACCCTGCAGATCATTGCAGTCTGTTTAATTTCCAATTTACACAGCACCCCAGCTCTTTTGGAGCTGGCACAGGATCCGTCAGTCCCTGTAGGTGATCTCACAGCTTATCTACTCCCCCTCCCTGCATAGTGACCCCTGCACAAGTCACAGAGCATGCCCACAACACTCTCTCATAGAATCGCCTCCAGACTATGGTTTCCTATGGTCCATGTGGCTGCTGTAAAACAAGTCTTTGAGTGCTGTCATAGACAGACGGCTGCCCCTAATAATCATGTACAGAAAATAGAATTATCTAAATAATAGATAAGATAAAAAGTCTCACAATCTTATTAGTAAACAAGGGTGATACATTCCCTTTAATGTGTCTAAGCTGGAGACATTGGAGCAAGCTGTGCGAGCAGGGTGACTTTTTTGTATCTTCATCCACTGACAGCAAGCAGAGATCTTAAAATACAGGAAATCTATTGGAAAGCTGCAGATTTAGCTGTTCAGAGAGCAGCAATGTAGCAGAGTCTGAAGACGTTGCAGGCAGGAGGAGCGTTGTGTAGTGTCTGGACTGTTTTACTTCTCATCAGTATTTGCAGGATCATGTGACCACAAAGGATTTGTTGGCGGCCATTTTGAATTGAATGTGTGATGACGATGTCTGCCATTCTTCATAATAGACGCCGACCAGCGCCACAGCCGATGACACGGACATCACAGCCGAGACTTTCCAGTGTTCTTTTAAGTTTAGACGATGATTGCCAAATTTTGGGCGTTTTTTTTCTTTACGGCTCTTAGAAAATTGGGGATGGGAAAGCATCGCTCTATTACACTGTGGTATCGGATACCGTGGCCCGCTCCGCCGGATGGGTCTTATTCAGAAGGTTATTGGTGCGGTACAGAGAATACTCGCTCTTTTGAAGCTTTGCTGGTATTTTTCAGTCCTTTTATTTTTCATATAAATAAATCGCTATAATGTATAGTAATCCTGAGAGCGCTGAACTGATTGCTGCGCCACGTTTCGGGGGTCACGCCCCCTTAATCATGCCGCATTACGGACAAGGATAGCAGTGCTCTATTAGGGGCCGGCTGTTCCGTTCCGCAAATAATATATTGCTATATTCCAGCTATCACACCCCACACGTATTCAAAAATATACCAAAAAGGCAATTTATTAGATCAAAACACATTACTGAGGCGACTTTCACACTAGCGTTTGAGTTTTCTGGTATTGACAATGGGGACAAAACTGAACGGAACGGAGCACTCAAAAATGCATTCCATTCTGTTTAGTTGCGTTCCCATACCGTAGAGCAAACCGCAGCATGTTGTATTTTGCTTTCCATCCTGGGATGCGGAAAGACGCGCAATGCAAGTCAATGGGACGGATCCGTTTTCAATCTGATTTGTCCCCCATTGACTTTCAGTGGAGTTCATGACGGATCCGTCTTGGCGACGTTACAGATAATACAACCGGATCCGTTCATAGCGGATGCAGACGGTTGTATTATCAGTAACGTAAGCGCTTTTGCTGAACCATGACGGATCCTGCAAAAACGCTGGTGTGAAAGTAGCCTCAAACGGACCACGAGTATGACCAGCATAAAAAAAACATTAGCTAAAAAAAAACTCTGCGATCGTGGTCACCCAGGGAGATTGATTAAACACATTAGTAGTGAAGCAGATACAATTTCACGTGAAGATCTGAGCCGAGGATAATCGCAGCGTGTAGACGGGGACCTATGATAGACACGCGACTCTCATAACAAATGCTATGAATATTTGGGATTATTAAAACATGATAAAAAAAATATGGCAATTTATTTAAAGAAAAACCTAGTTTTTTATATCGGAGCGGTAGAACGGCAGGGAATGCACTTATCAGAGGTGACATCAGAAAGGACCTTCCCATGTTTGTCCTCCTCTGACTGCAATTTGATAGATCTAATCCCAATGCGCCATTTTTCTACATGTATGACAAAAGGTGTCGTTTACGGCATTCGATGTCCGTGTAGTTTATGGAACGTCGGACAGACAAAAGGAGAAGTAAAAATACGATTAAAGGAACGTAAATCTAATATTAGACGATATACGGAAATGCAGGTGAAACAAAGGAAAGCAAGTATAGCGAAACTACACTGCAACACGTAACTGGCTCCAATACCAGACCAGATGGATGATGGGAATGGAGACACTATGTCCTAAAGGGTTAAATGAAATTTGCAACTTTAAGGTATTTCTATGATCAGCATCTCAGTAACTGAAGCTGTTAATAAATATATGGAAATGATGATGATGATGGAAAGAGATTGTATTTAAAACATGATTAAGGGGGCGTGACCCCCGAAACGTGGGGCCGCAATCAGTTCAGCGCTGTCAGGATTACTATACATTATAGCGATTTATTTATATGAAAAATAAAAGGACTGAAAAATACAAGCAAAGCTTCAAAAGAGCGAGTATTATCTGTACCGCACCAATAACCTTCTGAATAAGACCGATCCGACGGAGCGGATGATGTGGATATAATAGTGGAGCCGGAGTGAGGGGCGGATAGTGGTGGCGGACTACTACAGGTGGAGCAACAGGCCATGATTGGATAACATGAGGACGGGGCGGAGGGGATGTCCATCAGTCATGTCACAGATAATGCAGAGCTGAGCTTGTTATCTGACCTTCCCAGAGCACAGATAATGTAGTAGATGTCACCTGCAGTCCTATGTAACACCACAGATAACACAGTGATAACTCTCTGAGTACAGATAATGTAGTAGATGTCACCTGCAGTCCTATGTAACACCACAGATAACACAGTGATATCTCTCTGAGTACAGATAATGTAGTAGATGTCACCTGCAGTCCTATGTAACACCACAGCTAACACAGTGATAACTCTCTGAGTACAGATAATGTAGTAGATGTCACCTGCAGTCCTATGTAACACCACAGCTAACACAGTGATAACTCTCTGAGTACAGATAATGTAGTAGATGTCACCTGCAGTCCTATGTAACCCCACAGATAACACAGGGATAACTCTCTGAGTACAGATAATGTAGTAGATGTCACCTGCAGTCCTATGTAACACCACAGGTAACACAGTGATAACTCTGTGAGTACAGATAATGTAGTGGATGTCACCTGCAGTCCTATGTAACACCACAGACAACACAGTGATGACTCTCTGAGTACAGATAATGTAGTAGATGTCACCTGCAGTCCTATGTAACACCACAGACAACACAGTGATAACTCTATGAGTACAGATAATGTAGTAGATGTCACCTGCAGTCCTATGTAACACCACAGATAACACAGTGATAACTTTCTGAGTACATATAACATAGTAGATGTCACCTGCAGTCCTATGTAACACCACAGATACCACAGTGATAACTCTCTGCGTACAGATAACATAGTAGATGTCACCTGCAGTCCTATGTAACACCACAGATACCACAGTGATAACTCTCTGAGTACATATAACATAGTAGATGTCACCTGCAGTCCTATGTAACACCACAGATACCACAGTGATAACTCTATGAGTACAGATAACATAGTAGATGTCACCTGCAGTTATATGTGTTGATTGTAGTGTTACATAGGACTTCAGGTAAATTCACAGCAACATGACATGAAACAAACAAACTCGGCTCTACTACACGGGGTTCGCCAGTGGTTACGGTGCATTTATCGTGGATTTTTAATCCCGTTCCGCTTTCAGCGGCATCATGGCCTCCACCTTATTCCATCACAGCCGCTCCTGGCGCATTCACCCGCCCGCGTTATATCATTGTGAATAGGAAGATTCCCGGGCTGGTAACTCAGGAGTTAATTCAGGTCAGCCTAGCGGGCTGTCAGCGGCTTACACCCCGTTATCGCCCTTTCTTCCGGGGTGGGCTCGTCCTGGGATTCTGGGGGAGGAGGCGGCTCTTATTACCCTTCCACCCGGTGACCGCGACGCGGCCGTCCTATCACAGGAGTTATTTTTTTCTGTTTTATGCCAAAAATTCCCGTTCCCTGGATCTCTCCGGGTCATCTTGGATGATGCTTGATGTTATTGTCTAGAGCAGCGGTCTCCATACTGTGCCCTCCAGGTGGTGTGCAACTACAACTCTCATCATGCAGACTGGACACCGTGGCTCTAGACCCCTGGTCGAGTTTCATCGGAGATGTGATCTTTTTACAAATGTTCCGTATGTCACTTGGTAATAAAACGCACAAAAACATCTGATTGAACGCTGCTGCGGCGTCTGTACACACGGGGCAAAGGACAGCGCCACCCCTGTCCATGGGCCGCTTCGGGTATTGCAGCGCTATACTTCTGGGAGAAAGCGGCCATGTCTTCTTTCCTCTTCCTGTACTGTTGTTCTGTACTTACCACAATAGGCTGCAATGGCACAGCATGTCCAGTGGATGGCGCTGCAGCAGTGACATCCTGCGCAACAGCTGGGATCAGAGTTACCGCTAAATCTTCCCCGTAAATACTGCGAATAGTAATGAGTTTGGAGGGGGGGGGGGCCCTCTGTCAGCCCATAGGCTCCCTGTGATGTCATCCAGAGCAGCCTGGAGCATGACCAAGACCCCTGACAGGTAGCAATGGTCTAGACCAGGGATGCTCAACCTGCGGCCCTCCAGCTGTTGCAAAACTACAACTCCCAGCATTCTTGGAAAGCCTACAGCTATCAGCCTGCAGCCGAGCATGATGGGAGTTGCAGTTTTACAACAGCTGGAGGGCCGCAGGTTGGGCATCCCTGGTCTAGAACTGTCCCTCCTGTCATACCTCTGTGGGGGGCACAATCAGCAGTGACCCCCAAAGTGAACCCAACACATCCTTGTTCTTAGTAGGTTTTATTAGCTTGGTATATACAGCACAGGACCCCCACCCCCCTCTTCATCAACCTCCAGCAGCTGTGGACTACAACTCCTAGTATGCACTCGCCTCAAGCAGTCTCTAGGACATACTGGGACTTGTAGTTGCACAGCAGCTGGGGAGCTGCAAGTCATAAAATACATTTAAAAATATTTACAAGGTCCGGAGCTCTGGACTCTGTGCAGCTGACGGGGATGACTGTGCCCAGATGTGCCGCCTGCGCAGCGAGGAGCGGCTCGTCCAGACTGAGACTGTGGCACCAGGAAGGTCGGAGGGGCTGATCCTAGCGGAGCGCCACTTCAGTCCTGGATTTTACTGTACAAGTCATCCATCTGGCTCTTGAAGTATTTGGCCACCTCGGCTCGCTTGGCTTTCATCGTTGGCGTCAGTAAACCGTTTTCAATGGTCAGCATTTCAGGATGGACGTAAATATCCCTCACCTTAAAAACAATAAAAAAAAACATCATGCTGGGGAATTTACCAATCACTGCCAGTACTTTACCTTACAAAGACATACTTCAGAGCTGCATTCAGAAACTGCATTCATATATGTACACAGTGAATAGTGAGTGCAGCTCTGGAGTATAATACAGGATGTAACTCAGGATCAGTACAGGATAAGTAATGTATGTACACAGTGACTGCACCAGCAGAATAGTGAGTGCAGCTCTGGAGTATAATACAGGATGTAACTCAGGATCAGTACAGGATAAGTGATGTATGTACACAGTGACTGCACCAGCAGAATAGTGAGTGCAGCTCTGGAGTATAATACATGATCTAACTCAGGATCAGTACAGGATAAGTAATGTATGTACGCAGTGACTGCACCAGCAGAATAGTGAGTGCAGCTCTGGAGCATAATACAGGATGTAACTCAGGATCAGTACAGGATAAGTAATGTATGTACACAGTGACTCCACCAGCAGAATAGTGAGTGCAGCTCTGGAGTATAATACAGGATGTAACTCAGGATCAGTACAGGATAAGTAATGTATGTACACAGTGACTGCACCAGCAGAATAGTGAGTGCAGCTCTGGAGTATAATACAGGATGAAACTCAGGATCAGTACAGGATAAGTAATGTATGTACACAGTGACTGCACCAGCAGAATAGTGAGTACAGCTCTGGAGTATAATACAGGATGTAACTCAGGAGCAGTACTGGATAAATAATGTATGTACACAGTGACTGCACCAGCAGAATAGTGAGTGCAGCTCTGGAGTATAATACAGGATGTAACTAAGGATCAGTACAGGATAAGTAATGTATGTACACAGTGACTGCACCAGCAGAATAGTGATTGCAGCTCTGGAGTATAATACATTATGTAAGTCAGGATCAGTGCAGGATAAGTAATGTATGTACACAGTGACTGCACCAGCAGAATAGTGAGTGCAGCTCTGGAGTATAATACAGGATGTAACTCAGGATCAGTACAGGATAAGTAATGTATGTACACAGTGACTGCACCAGCAGAATAGTGAGTGCAGCTCTGGAGTATAATACATGATGTAACTCTTACTATTCTTATATTCATTATGTAACTTTCTTTAAAGGCTGAAGTTATTATATTCAGTACCTGTTCAAAAGACTTCAGGCCGGCCTGTTTCCCAGTTTTAATCAAGTCCTCTAGTATGGCTTTCTTCACAGCCTGGTGGAAAATATATTGAAAACATCACTATAACATATCAGAAATCATAGGCTTAGAAACAGACTAGGCAGACTGTATCAAACATGATAGAACTAGATACTGCAGCTCAGCAGACAGTATCACACAGGAGAGGATTAGATACACAGCTCAGCAGGCAGTATCACACAGGATAGGATTAGATACACAGCTCAGCAGACAGTATCACACAGGATAGGATTAGATACATCAGCTCAGCAGACTGTATCACACAGGAGAGGATTAGATACACAGCTCAGCAGACAGTATCACACATGATAGAACTAGATACTGCAGCTCAGCAGACAGTATCACACAGGATAGGATTAGATACTGCAGCTCAGCAGACAGTATCACACAGGATAGGATTAGATACACAGCTCAGCAGACAGTATCACACAGGATAGGATTAGATACACAGCTCAGCAGACAGTATCACACAGGATAGGATTAGATACACAGCTCAGCAGACAGTATCACACAGGATAGGATTAGATACACAGCTCAGCAGACAGTATCACACAGGATAGGATTAGATACACAGCTCAGCAGACTGTATCACACAGGAGAGGATTAGATGCATCAGCTCAGCAGACAGTATCACACATGATAGAAATTAGATACACAGCTCAGCAGACAGTATCACACATGGCAGGATTAGATACTGCAGCTCAGCAGACTGTATCACACATGATAGGATTAGATACTGCAGCTCAGCAGACTGTATCACACATGGCAGGATTAGATACTGCAGCTCAGCAGACTGTATCACACATTTCAGAATTTGACATAGCAGCGGATATCAAACAGGATAGCTCAATCAGCAGCTCAATCAGATGACAGTGTTGTACATGATAGAATTAGATTCAGTTTCTCAATAGGTTGTATCATACATAGGATTAGATAACAAACAGTATCGCACTTGATAGGCTTAGATACAGCGGCTCACAAGCAGTATCATTAAATATGCTCCATACTCACTAAATGTTTGCAGAGTTCTTCAAAGGAACATCGGACACCAAGTTTTGCTGCAAAATCTGGCAAAACCTCTGGATCAGGGACAACTACTCCCACCAAGCAAGACTACGAAAAAAAATACATGTTTATTGAGCAAGGCATAGAGGTGCAGTTCACCCCATCACCACTGGGTGGCAGTGTCACTCTGGCCTGATGGCTTCCCAAGCAGTGCTGTAACTAGCTCCTGTAATTCCTGACACATTACACAGCGCCTGTGGATTTCTGGGAATCGAGGAAAGAGTCGGTGTCATTTGTATCAGTAATTAAGGAGGTGAGACAACTGTATGTGATCCCAAGACACTGAGCCACGGTCCTAGTGTCCTACATTCACCAGATGTGCTATGTGTCTGTCCCTAACAAGTACTGATCTCCATGGAAGAAGAACACACAAGATGAAGATCCAGCATCTAATGCCAGGGGTTATGGGAAGTGGGGAACACGGGGAAGAATATCTGGTTCTTTTTAAGAATTTTTGAAGTTATACAAAATGTTATAAACTCAAAGATTGGATCATGAACAGTAAATTTCAAAACTGTGGGGGAGATTTATAAAGACAGGCACTTTCTGCAGTGGTCTTGATATCTGCCCGAGGATGGAC